>NW_017095764.1:236106-246377 GCF_001412225.1 Nicrophorus vespilloides
CGATACAATTTTGTTACTAAATTAAAGGTGGAGGTCCAAACAACAAGAAAACAATATAGGTTAGTTGCTTTGAATACGTAGACAAAACAAATGAATGTGCTATATTGACAAAATCCGCAAATACTTAATTGCCAACCCAATAGTTTGTTCGCAACCAGCAATTCAAGTAGCACGTCAGGAACTTGAACATTTGTTAAATAACTCATAAGTGTTAATTATCAAATGTTTTCCATTTTATGTTATATTTTAGTTGTGAAAATACACATTATATATCCCTTTGCAGATTATTTTTTTATGAAATTGGAAACTTAGTAAATTGGAACAAGTAAAATTTCTAAATCGGATTACTTATTTTAGAGAGAGTATATGATTCATCTGTTTTTTATTGTCTGTAATTTTTCTATAATTTTATGACTGTTGAAATAAATGTTGTTGATATTATGTATATTTCTAGCTACGCCTCTGAATATTATATAATTCTTTCAACAAATATGTTAAGATCTAAATTTACAAACTGAAGTAAAGTTTTTTTGATACTGTTTGGATTACGTTATAAAATATTAAAATTGTATATATAATGATGATATATCTTAGGACATATCTGAAAATTCTCTGATTAAAATTGTATAAAAGCGTATATTTTGTGAAATAATTTAAATTTTCAGTAATTGCTGCTAATAATTTCAATTAAAATATATCTATTTATTATTTAGTAATAATAATTTCTATTTAAATATTTGAATATTTGTACTAATTTTAAATATTGGTTTACGTAACAACAACAAATTAACTTTTTTTTTCGATTACCTAGAAAACATTAAAAAAAAACTACAAACAACAAAAAAAAAGCATTTAGATAAGAGGATTATGTAGTTGAGATATATTTACTATACGATCAATCAACCTAATCCCAACAATCAATGATCCGTGTTATCACGAGAAAGGAAAATCCTTCACTCTCGTGCATTTTTTTTTATTATGTTATGTATATTAAAAAAACGGTTAATAATCAAATAGAAACGACGTAAGAGTGAATTGATCAATTTAATTAAACTGCAAATTTATAAGTACTATTTTTCATATATACAATTGCAATAAAGATCATAAAATTTTACTTTACATTTATTCAAAATAAAATTATATTCAAAATTATTTTAGATTTTAGTAAACTTGTTTTTCAGACAATTTATAATCTAGTTAAATTATTGAAATAATCATCCAACTTTCTGTTTTAGTTGACGTACTTAGATGTTTGTATATAATTTAGTTAGATTATTAAGTACTCAAGTTCGCACATAATATATTATAATTTTATCTTTAGAATGATAGTTTCAAAAGTAATATGCTTCCCGTATTTAAATCTTACTAAGAAAGGTGAAATCTCTGCAACAAAACCTTATTAATTTAGACCTAATAAATCTCGGAGGAATAATTGTGATTCTAATTTATAATCACATAAGTAGACGCATTGTTTGGCTTTACACTATCTCAGAAGTGATACTCCACTCTCAACAGTTTTATCAGTATTTGATGAATTACTTTTCTGGCTTACATATCAACTGGATCACCCAGATTACGTGGAACTGTTGATTCACATTTTGGACTCTACGATAGATTTGATAAATGCATCTAGGATTATAATAATTTATTACTATGAACTTGTTCCATTTATTTGTAATGGATGCGTATATTGCCGCACTAAAAATTATGAGGATTTTATTGAATTTTCTTGCAGGTACATTTTTTATTTTCGGTCTTGTTCAAAGCAAGGCCAGAACCTTTTTATATTTGTGTTTATTTATTGTTTGCTTTTACTACTTTGCCACTGTTTATGTAAGCTTTACGACCCGACCGGCTACGTCCAATAAGGTCTAATAAACGCGTCCGGTTGTTCCTCCAAAGATGTGGTAATTACAACCTCCAATAAAGCACGACGGACTATCCCAGACAAATGTTGAGAGCTCAAGCACGTAGGTGATGATAGGCATTATGCGTTTCAAGGTAGTTCCAGGAATATCTATTGTACTTTATTAGTTATACAATTTTATGGTTTTAACACAAAATATTTAATAACAACCCAAATATTTGACGCAACTATTTCTTAAAAACATGCCATTTTTTATAAAACTATAAAAAGAGGTAATAATACAATAAATATGTAAAATAGAATTGAATCTAAGTTATAAATATAGATTTTATGATCATTTTAATATAAACTAATTTATTAACATTATTATAACTTATTCCCATACTTCAATCTGTCAACAAGAGATTGATGGATGAGGACATTATGTAAATTATCTTGCAATTATCAATGTATTTATGTGAAATATAAAGTAGTAATAAATTAAAATTAGAATAATTAAAAGTGTCAATTAAAAGTAAAAACTGCTAGAAAGTAACATATTCTAGCTAAGTGGTATTCTTCAGTGCTTATGAGAGAACAAATTTTATAAACTCGATAAGTTTTAAAAAGTTTCGTCCAAAAAATTCGTATTATTATAAAATTAAAATCTATTACAGAATAGCCTCGCATGAGTGGCTTCGATTAGTCCGGATTTAAAAATCTCAAAACAAACTAAATTTTAATTGAGCAAAATATATTGTAAAAATTAGTACACAAAAATATATTTTTTTACACATTTATGATCGATTTTCGCCTCAAGACTCCATTTATACGGTATATTTATACACTTGGTTCTCTTTTTATGCGGTAGATACGTTCCACAGAAAAACGCATAAAAATAAATCGCACAAAAAAGGACTAGACACACGTATGAAAATAAAGGATACGTTCCATAATTTTTTAAAACCGCATAAAACTAAATCAATGAGTTACAATATACCAAATCGCATAAAAAAGGGTTTATTAAATTTCAGAAAAATATAATCTTAAAATTTTCCTTCTAAATTTATACGGAAAAATTTTACAAAAAAAAAATACAGTAAATTTTTATGAAAGTTTATCTTTCTTCACATTTTTTCCTTTAGAATTATCGTAGCTATATGAGAGTGATCGGCATAATTTGCGAACTGGTTCGAAATCTCTTTCATCACTAGAAGAGATAGTCAGCTTATCAGATCTATGTCCTGAAGATAATGATTCTTCACAAGTAAATTTAGTTTCAACTTCGCATGTTGATTTTTTTCCCTTTGACAATATAATCAATGATTAAACTTTGCGATGGCTTTGCTATTTTTTTGTACAATTCCTGATATCCAGAAATGCAATTCTGAAGCTCGCGTTGAAACTTGAATGCTCGTTCAGAATTATCATCTTTTTTGATGAAATGGTTTGCCAATTTGTGTTTAAAAGTGTCAAAATGGCCTAGAATAATTATTTAAAAAAAATTGCTTTTTGAAATAAAAACCACATAACTTCAAAACCGCATAAAAAGAGGACCGTATATTTAAAGCAATAACAATATGGTGATTGATCATTGGTGATTGATTCACTATAGTACATGTTCCATTAGTATCTAAAGAACTCGATTAGTATGATTTCAAACGTAAATCTGGCGATTTTTAAAATCTTCATTTTATAAGTTCTCAAATTCAAATTACATTCAGGTAGAATGCACGATTTGGAAATAGCTGATGGGCTTGATGTTATTATTTCACAAAACGAGAGTAAATATAATTGCAAATTTATTTCAATAATATTCAATTGTATTTTGTACGGTTTTCTCTATACTTCATTATTATTTTTCAAGCTTATATTTTTATAAAACTTATAAGAAGTTACAACAAATACATAAATCAATTACATTTAATTTTACTGCGTGGGCCAAATGCGGCCCGCGAGCCGCAATTTTTAGACCACTGTGCTAAATCACTTCTCAGTAACTATTAAACTATTATATATTAAAAAACCTTGAAAAATGTTAATTTACATTATACATATTTACAATTTCACAACAATTCACATTTGAACCAAAAACCTTGTCAAACAAAACCACTAACATTAATTAATTATAATTAGCGATAAACATCTTGAAACCAATTAAATTTCGTAAATTACCAGCCATTAAGTATATTTAAATACATGTTATAATCGACGTTAAAATAAATTAGAGAGAGAGAGAAAATAAAAAGAGTAGAGAGATTGGCAACATTAATTTAAACATTAAATCACGAAGACAGCGAGCATTGATTGCTTCAATTTTAATTTACACTTCCTCCGGTTGGTTAAGATAACTGACATGCAAATTACATAAGGCCTGCATAAAATGCTACTGAAAAAAAAAGTAAACAGCAGACGGCAGTAATAATAATAACGTTAATGCAATTCGCACAGATAAGAGCGGTCTAAAGTCGAGATTAATTAAGTGAATCGTTTTCGAATTGTCCCGACGTCGGATTGAGGTTGAATCAATTAAAAAGTGTTACGAAATCGCTTTTACCAATTTTATTTAATTCTTATTTACTCGGGCATCGCGTAATCCACTAATTGCATGGCTCTAATTAATTAATAACGAAACAGTCAGTTCTCGTGTTGTTTTTTTGGTGGTCTTTCAATTTTCTTAAAATCGTTATATGACTGTTTGTTATGTAATAATTGTATACTGTAATTTAGTAATAAATCAACAAACTGGGGATTTCATAACAACACATTAAAAAGCAATTAATAGTGTAATTTGCATATAATTTACGTAGGAGAAAAATGTCAGTGGAATTCTTTAAGTATTTTTAACAATTTATTTATCACTCTATAAATGTAATTAACATACATTATTTAATGGATTTTGCAATGATTTTAAAGAATTTTAGTTTAAATATAACAGATATTCGATTCAACAAATTTATTATGATTACTTTTACAAATTTTGTTATTTTACATCATATTTTGAAATAATTTATTTAATGTATATTTGTAAATTTAAATTTTGTTTACTCTATTCGAGTTGACAATATTTTTTTAAATTTATTTACTTTATTGGACACATTTTTTTTTGCGGCAAATTTATCATTATTATAAATGTTAGTTATGTTTTATTGTTTATTAATAATAAAACTGAAAATGTTCAGAGTTTAGAAATTAATTTATACAATAAAATGAAATTCCTTCTATGATACTATAACAATGTCAAGTTAAAGTTATGAAGTAATTAATTGTAATTTAGAAGATTCTAATATTATCTACTAGAAATGATTTAATTTATAAGAGTAACCATTCAACCATTTATATATATAGCAATACCTGGCATAGTCCGGGTAAATGATTCCGCCAATGTCTCGCACTGTTTGAAACCACGAAATCGAAGACTTTAATACCGCATTCAATAAAATATTATACAAAGAGAAACTTGTCGGAATAAAAGATAATTTTGTGTACTATTTTTAGAGAATTTTATTTTATTTCCCTGAAGATAGATTTAGATTGTTTTGAAATTTTTATACTTAATAATGCCGGACTGATCGAAGTCTGAGATATTGCTTACTAATCATAGTCATTAATTACTTTATAGTAAAATTATCATATTTTTTCCATTAATAAAAAAATCAACCGATGAATTAATCATATATTAAGTAACACGATTTATATCTTAGCGTATTTAATATTAATAGATGATGATATTTGCATAAAATTAAATAACAACAAGAAATAATTTATAATTTGTAAGCATTATGAACCAACATTGACTATGATGTAGCAGGCACACAATCCGGGACTTCTCTTCGCATCGTCACTCGTTATGAGCTCGAAATGCTCGTTATGTGAGGTGCTCGTTAAGCGAGGTTCCACTGTATCTCAAATTAAGTAATAAAGTATTTATTTTCAAAGAAATTTAAAATAATTATATAAAGATTTTTTAAAATTATTGTTATTTTCTGCTGATTTTTCAAATTTTTCAAAAATCTCAAACTCAATTTGCATTCTTAGAATGCATAATTTGGAAGCAGCTGATGGGCTTGATGTTATTTTTTCACAAAATGAGAGTAAATATATGTATTTTGTACATTTTTCTCTTTACTTCATTATAATTTTTAATTTGTATGCATTATCAACAAACATTGAGTATGATGATGTAGCGAATAAATAAATAATTACATGTATTTGCAATAAAGTAATGCATTTTATTACTATTCATTTAAAAGAGCAATATCTATATTGTAATTTTTTATAATTAGTGTTAATAATATAAGATAAAAAGGAAGGGAATAAATTGTAAATAAATAAATCAATTACTTTTTTATCTAAAATTTAATTTATCGTATTCAGTTATAATAAATATATCCAGCCTGTAATAATAAATAAAGTCATATTTTTCAATTATTTATTGAGATTTAAATAAAGATGTTTATGTATTCCCATTTCAAGATAAATTGAATTAATGAATCAATACTATCATTAATGAAAATGTATTTATAAATCGTGATATCGCAGACTGCGTATAAACAGTTTACAAAGTATGTACATAACTTTGTAAATATCTATTCAATACGAATTATTTATCGTTTTTACTGTAACTAATAATTATAAATTATTTTTTATTTGATCGACAATATAGCTATACCATAACATTATCTTTAAGAAATTGTTTATTACAAAGGTGCAATTATTGAATTCTCATACAAGAAGTTGCCAATATAATTATGTCTATATACTTATATGTACATGTTAAGTGTGTTAATGTGCATTTTTTATTGGTTATCTAAGGTTTTTCTTAAACAATTAATAAATATAAATAAATTTTGACTGAATATATTTATTCTTTATATTTATTTTAGTTGTTATATCTAAGTATCTCACATTCTTAAAAGTTCGTATATCTTGGTTATCCTTACTATAGTTGTGAAACAAATACAATTTCGCAATTTTGTATCAAAAACTTCTGAGTTGGTTTTTTTTAATCTAAAATTATTCAAGTAATGGGAATTTTCGAATGCATTAATTTAAAAAACAACTTACATTTCGTACGAATTTTTTTAACATTTTTCCATTTTTTATCATTTTTTAGTGCTTTTTAATTGTTTTGTAGAGAATGTCATTTACAATGGTTTCGATTTTCAAACATCTTTTTGTGAGACCAAAAGTATTCAGATATTAGACATTTTTTCGTTTTTTTTTACCATTTTTTAGTGTATTTTATTGTTTGACATAAGTGTTTCTGAACATAATTTTGTTTAACGTATATTTCGCTTATTTGGCAACTAGTTACGTGAGTTACACAACGAGTACAATGATTTCGGTTTTCGAACAGGCTTTAGTGAAACAAATATAATTTCGCAATTTTGTATAAAATATCTAGATTCAAGAAGATTGAAATAAAGTAAAGTAATATGCCTTCCTCTCCATCAGATACTTGTATACCATTTAACTTGTAAGTACTACGGATGGGTCACAGTGACCTACGTGATATTTGTTTTCTATTACATTCTATGGTAATTAAATTGTGTGGGTTGAGTTTCTAGCTATTACAGTACTATTTAGTCCACTTTTCAGTACGAGCAATGCAGTTACGTCGAGAGGTATAAATAATTATTGTAGAGTGTATTTCAAATTGACCCGTCTATAGTAAATACGTTCTTGAAAAATTAATATTTGGATTTCTTGGAAAAACTTTGGTTTCACACAACAGTAACGCTTTGTCCTTTAATTTGGTAGGTATGTCAAAGGATGAATTTTTATAGTCCGTACATCCAATGTTGACTTAGAAATGTTGGGTAGAAATGGCGGTATTTCTGGTCCCTCAAAGACTTAAATAATGTTAAATTCATTAAAAGATAAAAATTAAAATGTGTTTATTACAAAAATCAATATTTTTTTAAATTTTCAAATATATAATAAACGGGTTATTTTGATCCATAGGTAGTAATTTTTGTCCGTAGTAGTTGAGGATTAAGAATACTTCTGATTAGAATTTTTTGTTCCAAAATCATACCTAGATAACAAGTATATTTTCATTGTAATAAATTAGAAATTTTGTTCAATATAAAATTTCGTTTTCAAGTGGATTTTACATATTTCTTTTACAAAATAATTTTGGTTGCTATTTTATTTTACAATTTATTAGACAACTTGTTTTGTAATCAAATACAGGAGTTCTACGAAGAGTCAATGCTTTCGGGAACAGCTTTTAGTAGAAAATATAATTTCGTAATTTAGTAAACTAACTAGAAAATTGAAATAAAGTAATATAATATCACTTACTTTTTATCAGAAACATGTAAGAATATTCTGACTGTTATTTGTATCCCAAAAGCATTCAAATGATTTTTCATTCTAAAAAGTTAGAAATGAAATTTCTAAGGATGTTTACTTTTTTAATTCGGTTTTGAGAGCCTTTTATTGCCTAACATATTTAACAACCTAACATATATTTCTATTTAGATATTATTAATTCATTAAATCATCATAAATATATTTCAGTACTTCATAAATGATTAGTACTTTTTCGATATCTTCAATTCTAAACATAATTCTCTTCCAAAAGTAAAAAATATACGTGTTGAAGATTATTTGTGATTGTGATATTTTTTGTGAAATTTCATAGTTTTTGTTTTTTTAAAGTAATATTATTGTTTTGTTCCATTTTTTTTTCAATAAACTTATTTGTACGGTTCCCTATAAAGCTAGAAAATTAAATCATTAGATTTAAATAACGAATAGAGTAAAATAGAGTGAAACAAGCAAACAGACGGAGAATTAAATTTAAATGTAATGAAATGGGAAAACAACATCGGCCGAGCGAACGTATAATTAAATTTCGATGCGATTACAAAAATCGATATTAACCAGAAATGGACGGTAAAATTTGCATTCGTGGTCGGTCGCAATTATCGTAAATGCAAAGTATCGATGATAATTTCAATTAAATCATTCTGAACAGATAAAAAGGAATCAAAACTGTCCCTCTCATACACACAACACTCATGTACTCTTTCTCTATACTGGGGCGACTAAATCCCCGATAAATTATTAACGGAATATGCATTCTGCTAATAGATTTGCAATTCAAATGCAATCAGAAATTGGAAACTTAATTTAGTTCGGTTATAAATTAATTAATTAATTGGCGAAACGAAATTGGTCGTAGTTCCATATTTTTAATAAACTTATTTGAATTTTGTATATTTATCTCTCAACTTTCTCCAATATTTTATGTCAATTTTCATTTTAGTATTAACAATTGTATGTGGTTGGAGATTTATAAACAAATTAAAAGTAGAAGTTTGTATTTAATCAATTTATAATTTCATTACTAATTCAATAAACCAGTGTTAAATTTACTTAGAAAACACAGTAGAACAAGCATTTTTTTTTAATAAAGAGCTTATTAAGTAAGTAGTTTTATAGCAGTTATAGTTTTATAGTAATATTCATTAAAAATAATTCTTAAATTTTAATCACATATAAAACAGAACTATGTAAGTTATTGTGATATAATCACATTTTTTGTAAAACAAAAATCTTAGTGATATGTATTTAGAAATATATATTAAAATATAATTAGAATTACAACTTTTTCTTTAAACCAGTGAAAGTTCAGATTTTATTAATCAATTACTTATGGGTCATATAATAGAATTAGAAAGTGTTAAAAGTTTATATCACCTAATTGTTTTCTTATAAGAAAATAGATTTAGTCTAAAACCAAGAATTTTTTTATACAGGAAATGAAGTAATGAGATATAAGCTACATTAACAACGTTCCTAGTAAAAAACATAATTAGTCTATTTTCACTTATAAAGCTATTTTTATATAACCAGCGTAATTTCATATAAAAACATTAACTAATATCAGTTTTTATTTTAAATTGTTTCTTTTTCAAAAAATATTCATGATTTATAGAGTTGTTAATTTGCATCATACTATAAAATTGGGAAACACCTGGTATTTTGGTACGTGTTTGTCAATGAAAGACGAATGTGGTTATTTCCAATAATGATTGGAAATTTCTATAATTGTTTTTGTAACTAAGAAAATATAATATTTAATATGCAGTTACTAAAGGCTGTTTGAAAACCAAAACTAACATAAAACTCACGTAAATATGTACGGTAACCGGAAGTATGTACGGAAACGAATGTGTTTTTTTATGTTCTGAAACGAGAACTGAAATTACACTATATATTACATAATAAATCTTTACTTTTTTTCTTTAGTTAGAAAATACTCTATTTAATGATTACTTTGATGCAATCCAATGATTGATATAGTGTTTATTTCCTAAAGGAATTTGTACAACTTTTTGCACTTTTTATTTATTTATTTACATTGAAGAGACTTTCTATTTCGTACGTTTTCTTGTCGTTGCATGCAAGA
>NW_017095764.1:246391-411261 GCF_001412225.1 Nicrophorus vespilloides
GTTGCTGTTGACGTTGAAATAGTAATTACAACCGAAACCAGTGGAAAACGCAGCTGTAAATAAATAATTTTACGTAACAGCGCCGGTTAAGAATAATGAGAATACCGCGTCTGTGCGGAGTCGGAATCGGTGCCGAGAGTCGCGCGAGCCAGTTGAAATGTGTAATGGCTGGATTTAATTTCTGTAAATGGCACAAAACAAGTTTATTAAGTGGAAAAGCAATAATTCCCGTTATCTTCGGTATGAAAACTAATTAGTGTGATTTGCCACACTTGGCAGTAAATTTTATCGGCTCTATAAGGCGGAGAGCGAAAACATTAATGCATACTACATACAAACTGCGACATGTGCACATACATACATATATAAATAAATGAATGCGAAAGACGAGGATAGAATGAGGTAGATAGAGTATAGGTAGGTAAAGCAAAATAGCCTTATTTAGCTGGGAAATATTTGTATGTATTAATTAATTAAATAGCGAATTTATTTAATTAATGGTAGCGGCGGTCGTAGCGAGTCGGCAAATAAAAACATTTAGTGCATAGATGGGATTGTTTTGCACTTAATGAATTATTATAAAGTCGGCAGGAAGTGGTCGTTTCCAGGAAACCTCGGACAATCTTAGAAATCGTTCTTGCCTCTACCGGCAATCATTTTTATAGACCGACCATAACAGTTACCATTCGCTTACTTTTAGCAAATGATAAAAGCCTCTCATTACGGTCTCGTTCACATGCGAAGAGTGCGCGCAAATTGCGCGCGGGATTTGCGCGCACCGTAAAAGAAATCTCCGCCGATACGTGATTTATATATATTTGGCATTTCATTGCCGCATACAATTGCTTCGTGAAAAATATTTCAAAATCTAAATTGCAGCCTATGAAAATTAATTACATTATAAATAACTGCGAATCGGCACGTGAAGACATTCGTGCACAATGATTCGATTCTCATTTAGGAATATGCGCGATTCTTCTGCGAATGCATTACAGTTTCACTACTTACGCATCTCAATGCACGCTCACCGTGACCTTTTTCCTTATATTCCCAATCCGTTTCCAATGCCCATTGTTATTTTTTTCTTTATGACTTAGCCAATTACTTAATTGAAAAATTACTGTTATTTTAAACGATAAATACGTACGATTATTAATGGCACGCAATTCGACTCAAAATATATTTTTACCTCTTTTCCTACAAAACATTTAAACTCTATCGCCAATAGAGTGGAAATGTTTTGGAGGAAATTATCTTGTATCACCCTATTCATTTTTGTTAATAAAATCATATTATTATATAACAAATAGCGCTCAATTGGTATACATCTTTTAACGTTCATTCGGCAACCTTTTTAGACCAAAGAGCTAATTAAAAAAGTTTAGGGAGCCGCACGTAGCATTATAATTGCTATTTTTTACTAGTAAAATGAATTTTCCCGCACTGTGAGATCAGCGAGCCGCAATTACTTTGAAATTTCATGATATGTGCGTTGTAAATATCCATTGGAAAGTACAGTGTTGTTAGTCAAACATCTGAACATGAATTTTAATTATTTTAAACACGTTTTAGAAAGAAATAATAATATTATAGTCGAACTGAAATAAAATTGAAAGTTGAGTACAGTGGAACTTCGCTTAAGTCCAGAACTTCCGAATTTTTACTCGTATATTGAAATACTCGTATAGTGAAACAATTTTCCCCATATAAACCAGTAATTAGAGTTTATATTACAATTTATTTTGCTTGATAAGCGAAATTCTCGTTAAGCGAGGTTCCATTGTATATGATGACAAAGTCTGACGGCAAATTTTACTTTCATATGAACGTCTAGTACGTTCGTAGAGAAAAATGTATACTAAATTATCTTAAATTTATGCATTTTTATGAAAATTCACGGTCGCGATAACACACAATTGCTTAGCGTGTGGGAATTATGACTTTTTTTAACTTGTTTTTATAAATAGAAACTATGTTGTTTCCTAAAAAAATATTTAACTAAATTTAACTATATATTCATATTTGAAAAATTGGGCGGAAAGACTGCACTCAACAAATTTTGTTTAATATCACTATTTGAAAAATAACATTTACTCAATGTCTAATTATTATGAAAAATTAATATTAATGGGGCAGAAAGTTCTATGGTCAATTGCCCATTGAAGCAGTTGACTTTTTTTTATTTATGATATTTATATTATTGTATTAAGTTTTTTATTTTGTAATTTTCTGTTTCAATAAATATTATTATATTAATTAATTAAAATTTTACTTCTGGATTTGTAGAAATATATATGCCACTTTCATTATTAATTTAGTATTTTACGATTATAAATACAATTAAGATTATTATAAACTGGTATAACTTTGATATACAATTTCTACTACTACTTCTCTTTATACTGTAAATGTGCTTCATACAGTAAAATATTATTTTTTTTTATGATTTTTTCATACTTATACTGTTTTCACAAAGATGTATAGCAGTGATATTTAACCTGGTACCTACCATCCACTAGTGGGAAATTCAATCTTTCGTGGTGGGCGGTAGATGTTTTGTATGATGCTTAAGATACTTCTGTTATCAACGCGGATCTATGACTAATTCATTTATTTTTCTCCAATTTAAGCAGTTTCCGCAATAGTAGGCGTTGTATCGATATTGATGCAGAAATGCTACATCAATCAATAAAATTGTCTGTGTATTTATTAGAAACATATGTACAGTATAAATAAAAAGAAAAATTGAACTACATATTTTAACTAAACCTCTACTCGAATTACGAGGCACTAAACTAAATTGCTGCGGAGCCGATGGGTGGTTAGAAAATTTTGCTACCAACAAAGATACAAAAATCGATGGAAGGTTTAAAAAGGTTGACTATTCCTGATCTACAGATTTAATATCCAAACAAATGTATTAAAGTATTAAAAGTTTTTTTTTTTGATAAAATGAAGGAAACGCTATTTATATAAATCTTACAAAATAATGAAGTTATTTGCATAATTTAAGTTATAAGTAGAAATAAATTCTTATTAATTATTTTCTTATTTACTTATAATTTCAAACAAAATTGTAAAATGCATGTGTCTTCAGATATACATTCTACTTCAGAATATAACAAATTATAAAAAACTCTAATCTTAGTTATTAATAAACTTACATTTTTTATATTTTTTTTTATATTTTGGTATGAATTTAGGAGAATAAATAATTAAAAATAAAATGTATATCAATCGGTGATAAAATATAAATAATTTGTTCTTACTACAATTTAAATAAAACAAAGTACAAAGAACTTTGCTTAACGAGTTTAATCCGTTCTAAAATACACATAATATGTGTACATAAGTTTTAAAAATGATGTAGAAGACGCGCAATCCTTCTCTTATCATCGTCACTCGTTATGCGAAACGTCGCTCGTTAAGTGAGTCATTTTTCTTACAATTCATTTTGCTCGTTAAACATTGAACCTCGCTGTATTTTAGTTGTTATTTACAATTGGTTCAATTACAAAACATAAAAAATGTAAATAATTTCATTTTATTATAATTGCATACAGTAATATTTTCCAAAAATATATTAGATAATTAGATTAACAGATGATAAGTCATCAGCTATTTTAATGTGTAAAATAGCTTATGCTGTCAATTTGATCTTTATTTATAGCAAGCAATAAAATGTATGAGCTGCATTTTAATATTTATAAATAAGTATGGTGACTTATAAAAAGTCAACAACATATAGTGTGATAATGTATTTCCACACAGTAGAAGATACTTGTTAGTGCTGTGAATAAAATAATAAGTACAAATAATTAAAAAACAGTATACAGCAATAACTCGCATAGTCCGGGTAATCGGTTCTGTCAATATGTCGCACTAATTGAAACTGAAGTAATCGAGATACTAAATATATATAAAAAAAAAATAATAAACCTAACAAAACGACACTTGCTATACTATAAAGGAAAAAAATTATATAGTATTTTTTTTATTGTTTAGTATGTTTTGAAATGTTCAAATAGGACTGCAGTGAATTTGGATTGATTGAAGCCATGCCATTCCGCACTATTTGAAACTGAATTAATCGAGATTCTAAATACATAGAAACAATTATAATAAACCGAACAAAACGAAATCTGTTATATTACAAAGAAAAATATGTATAAAAAATAATTTTGTATAGTATTTTTTTAGATTTTAGTATGTTTTGAAATGTTCCAATAGTAATCTGGATTGATCGAAGCCAGGTATGATTTTAAGTACTGGAATAAAAAATGATTTTTTTCAATATAGGTTTTTTTCCAAAAACTTTGACTTATTTTGAAGAAAATATTCGACGTTGTATGATGACAACATCTTTACAAATTCGTGATCGTAAAACTTTCTGATTTAATGTGAGTTTATCCCAATCTATCAATAGGTCTGAGAATCGTACATTTCGTCAGAAATGTGTGTAAACAAAAAACAGCATGTTGGTATAAACACGCATAGATTAATATGAAAACAAATACGCGAGCGTTAAATCAGGAACACTTCTGAAGAAAGTCTCCCGTCGTGTTTATTGATACATTCCGTCTCCGAATATTTAGCGGGGAAATGTAAAACAATAATAATTTTGCGGGAGGAAATAATAAATTTTCCCGGTCGCATAAATAAAATGTCGGCGGGATTTTTTTGATGTACAACTAAGTTCGTCCGCTCCGTTTTCTGCGTTCGGATTACAAAACCGATCCGGATTTTGGCTAAGTCAGGTTTATTAGCGCATAAATAAGTGGCGCAGTGGCTATATATTAGGCGGGAAAGACCGTCGAGGTTCTGATCCCGCATAATCTTCGCTTCATCGTTAGCTTTGACATCTTTATGACAGCGCCCAGAGGCCCCTCTTGTCAATCCATATTTAGAGTGTCCTCACGACAAAAGGGTAATGGCATAAGTATTATTGTTTAATAAAGCCATCGCATTGTGCGCGTCTGAAGGAGCGGCGATGGTACTTCAGTTCCTTTTTTTTTACTGTTGGCTTTCTTTTCGCTATTAGTTTTTTTTATATTTTATTTTGAGGAACTTGTTATACTTGTCACTTGCAGAGGCCGGTGAGTCAGAGCGCCGAGACTAAGGTCAGAAAAGGGGATCCCCCTTTGGCCCCCCTTCGGGGTCAGGTTGTGTTGAATGCATAATCACGGCCTGTCAGTGTTGAAGGGCGGTACCCGTCATGCAGATTGAATTTTCTTTTCATCCTTACATAATGGATTGCCGGCGGGCTCCCTCCAAGAGCCCCAGGACCAACTCCCATTGTTTATCCATGCGTACGCATACCGTCCGCATCTAATATACATTTAATCCTTTATCTCACGTTCGAATTTATATGTACACAGGGTCTTCAGGAGACGCTGAAATAATAATGCCTCTTTCGGGATCCCGCCGATCCTGTCGGAGCCGTCGTGTGAATGGGCGACCACATGCATTCAGGATTGCTTTTAACTGGCCTTCCAAAGTGGTTGTAAAAGTGATAAAGCTACCCACTCCGTAATTTATGTTTAATGCGAGCATTTAAAAAAAGAAGAGGAAGAAAGGAAGATATTCTTCGCCCTCTTTAAACGTCCAGACAGCCGGCAAGATTTAACGTGCAGCAAATAACCGGAGGGGAAGATGAGCAAACCCTAAGATGACAATTTTCAGCCCCGGGGATGACACTAAATCTCCGCGAACGCGTCCACCTTATTCTTCTGCTACAATACCATACCTTTTATCATTTATAAACCTTATTTAGTTGACTCTTTCACGTGCAATTTACTTACAATAATAACAAAACCTTCACATTCTAGACGCTTTTATTGTGAATGTTTTGATACAAACAACATCCTTATTTTAGTAGACAATTTTACGTGGACTGTAGTAATAATAATAATAACAAATATTTCACACTTAAGACGTCTTCATTGTGAACGATTTGATTGATTAAACATCAAACAGAGACCAACCCGAACCGTAAACCGAATTTTTAACAGAACTATAACTGTAATCCGAACGTAAAATTTCTGTATTGAAAAACCGAAACTGGAACGATTAATAACGATTAATTTCGGTTCAATTTTTACTTTCTTTTATGTATGCTCCATGTAAAAATATCATACTTTTAGACATTTCATTTTAATCACAAAAAAAGTAGGTATAAAAAATATTAAATTATTTTTTTTTGAATTTTAAAATCGATTTTTTTATACGAACCGAAACCTAAGCTGGAACGATAAATATTTACTTAGAACGTAACCGTAAACCGGAATAAAATTAAAATTTTGGTTTGACTCACTGATTTTAGTTTACTATTTTATGTATATATCATCAATAATGTTAACAAATATTTTTTATTCATTCAACATTAAATAGTTTATTTGTACACTTTAGTTATAATAAAAACAAGACCTTCAAATTCTCACAACATCTATTGTATGTTTATTGTTATGATTCATTAATAATATATAAACATTATATATTATAAAACATTTGAAGATCCTAGAAATATTATCATGATATATTACTTTGATATTGTCGTGAGTATTCATTTTCACAGTAACTAATGTAATTGTGCGTAATACGTATAGAATGTCAAAACATTCATGCGAATAACAAATGTTTTCTCAGAAAATAATTCTTCCTGAATACAGTTCAGTGTTTGCACGTTTTTGCATTATACATCAAGAATAAAAATAATTATGTAACTTTACGAAATTTTTTGGTAGACATTTTATGTTTTCTGAAATGATATTTTAAGAAAAATATTAAATAAAATAAAGTTATAGTTTTTGCTAATTTTAGTTTATATCGTTTCTATTTGTTTTTTTTTTCAAATAAAGGGGAAAGTTGTACATATTTTCTTTTGGTATAACATTTTTTTAAATAATGTTTATTTTTGATAGCAAAATTTCTAGTGTTAGAAAAGTCATTTCATGATATTTTTGACTTAAATAAATTAACTAAAATAATCTATACATATAGATATTTTTTTTGTAAGTTCGTACATATATCAAAAAATAACACTAAGCATCAAATTTATTTTTTTCTCTTAAAATAACACAATTGAAAGAAAAATAATATAATATTTAGCATGAATTGAAAATAAATTTGGAACGTTTGGAATAAATGAAACTGCAGAAACTGCAACGAGTTTAAAGTAAATAATTTAGAGAAATTAATTAAAAATGTAGACAAAAAAAATTATTAAATACAGATAAAACTATTAAATAAAATTGAAAGTTTCATTGAGATTTTACAAATTTATAGATGAAATAATATATTAAGATATTTCTAGCATCAATAATGACTCCGATTATTAATTTTAATAATGACGAAGAAATAATAATTATGCACATATTTATTTAAAACGTTTTACCCATTGTTCTATAAGAGTTATAGGTTGTATCAGTCAATTATTTTAATACAAAACGTACATCTAAATATAAATGTCTGCATAAATCTATATAAAAAGAACTTAATTTAAAGATTAAGACTTTATAAATTCGTTAAATTAAGTAAAAAAATAAAACAAAAAGTAAGTTGTTTGTTTATTTTGTTTATTATTTAAATTAAGTAAAAAAATAAAACAAAAAGTAAGTTGTTTGTTTATTTTGTTGTTAAAAAGTATTATTGTATCGAATTGTGCAAAAATTTATATTCATATATTTATATATTTTGTAGTAGATACATGTCTTAAATGTAAATGATATTGAAACAAGTCGTCTTTGTCGTATCATTCAATTTGTCTTGAGTTGACATAGGTTAGAGTTCATCCGCAACATGAGATGTTAACTTTGACAAGCTGTCAAATACGACTTCAATACGAGTTTCATCCGGCTTTAGCAAATTAGATTCAATTCATGTTATGTATATTTGATATTATTATATTATATATCAAATTACCTATTACAAATTATATTTAAGAAATTAATCTTATATATTCTTTATAGATTTATTTGAAGTATTCATAAAAAAATATATAAAGGATAATATTAAAAAATATTTATTACCACAACTATAAAGTTATATATGCACTCAAATCTATTTTTACATGGTAGATTGGTTCTTGAAGAATCTATGTAAAATATGTATATGAACAATCAGAAGCTTAGTTCTTAACTCTTTCATCAAGAGGAATGGGTTTCCAATTCGTTATTTGAAGTAAAGTGAACATCATCATCTCTATGATTTTATTTTTGACAGATCAGAAAAGTCATAGACAACCTCTATTATAATTCTGCTATAATTTTCGCAAGTTGTGGTAATTTTTTTAGTTCATTTTTTGAAGAAAACCATATAAATAAATACAAAAATAAAGAAAAAAATCACATTAATCATTTTTCATCAACAATTCTTACAATTACATTAATTTTAAATATGTAAAATAAATAAAAGTAGTTGAATGTATTTAAATACAAGAAATGCAACAACAATAAAGATATAGCTATTGCGAGTTGTTTATTTACGTTTTATCTCAATAATGTTGATAGTTTATACAGTTTATTCAATGATCAAATAAAAAACTTTGAACCTTTTGAATGGTATTAGGAAGAGCGAATGAAACTTGCAACTGAAATAATAGAAACGTCCATCAATATTGAATGGGATTGATGAAAAGTCATCAAAGATCTATTTTCGGAGTTCCAGCTACTAAGATGTGGAACAATGGCATCATTCTGACTTTGAGGAATACACCGAAACATCGCTCTGCTGCGAAACACAATGGATGATGGAAAGTGAATAGTTTTTTCCTTCATTTCTTTCTTCTTTTTTTCCTAACGGGCGCTTCGAGTTACTGAAGTATAGCATTTTCGATTCTATTCGCCAGCTGCTGTTTAAGAAGACCTGACTTCGAAATGTTCTTACAATGGGTTTGATCGACAGGTGACTACATTTAGATCTTTCGTTGAATGAACAAAAAAAAACATTGGAAAAGAAATAGCATCAAAGATTGAACGTAGATTTGTTATATTTTTATTTTTGGAAAGAAATAAAGGTTTTCTAATATGTTTTTGATGGTATTTAACTAGTTAATTAAAAAAATAATAACACTATGACACTGTTAAAGTTTTTTTAGTAAACTGTTATACACAATTCAATGAATAATTAAATAACTATAAAATTCTTAGAGTAAAGTAAAGATAATATTAAACTGTGAGAACTGGGTATTACAGAATTCGAAGAGTCGTGCAATTATAAAAAAACGATGAAAACGTAAGCTTTTTTGATTGTGTGATTTGTGAATATTTTAATGTTATTATTTAAATTGAAATTTTAAATTTTATGTAAAGTAAAATATTAATAATTTAATGTTATAAAACATATATTTGGACCATAATTAATTCTTGAGGAAAATAGCTAAAAAACACAAAACAATTTTTTTGTTAATAATTTCCATCCAGTAATTGAAAATAATTATTATAAAGAAGTTATATGAAAAAAAAGTTCAGTTATTGTAATTTTGTCTATATATCGTAGTTAATTATTGATTAATATTTTTTACGAATTTGTATTGAACGAATATGAAATTGAATTATGATTGATAAAAAATAAGGTATAATAACAATATTTATTGAAAGAACCATAAAATTATATAATTAACTTGGTTCAAAGTATGTAATAAAAAATATAAAAAAAAGCAGTTTAGTGGAATGAAATATTATTAGTATTTTTATCGTCATTAATATTTCTCTTTTGAACGTAAGTAATTATTGGTATAATTATGAAATAATTATAATTAATGATAGAAAAATGTAAATAATGAATTATTTATAGTCTGTAATTTGTTAAAGTAAAGCTAAAAATTCCAATGTCTGATTGCAGGTTGAATTACGTTCGACGCATTAAACATTGTTAATAGCGTGTCTGCATTGAAATAGAAATGTCAGGTCTTAAGGATAGATGTGAATGTTGCTTTGTGAAGTAATTTATGTTTTTGAAAGAGTGTCAATGTGGGAGTGAAAATTCCAAAAAAGCAAAGAAAGTTATTTAAACGTATTAAATTTGTCACTGTAGACAATTCCATTGTTGAAAGAATGTGCCGTTGTGTGGAGAACAAACCAGTAAAGCTGGAGCATGAAACGGATTTTTACACCAATTTCTAAGCACGCATCTCATGGGAGAGGAGGTTTCCATAGAAAGTAGCCCGGTGTTCCTCTCTGCTGGAAACACTTTTCACAATTTCGGACAATCTGGCTATGGTACGGCTATTGTGGTGCGCGCCACCCAGAGGAAACGGGTCTGCAAAAGAATCCGGCTGGTAATTATGTGCATTTTGTTCGATAACAGGCATTCACAAGTTGCCCGATACAAATAGCACGGCGGTTTTCGGGGTCAGAGGTGAGTCGGTGAGTTATGCCCGGCTATTTATTGTGTCCTCCTCTTCGCCGCCGCCGTCGCTGCTGCTGCTGCCGCCGCCTCCTCCTCCTCATACTCCTCTGCCACCACAGTTCTCTGCTCTTCGCGCGAGGCCCACCGAGTCGGAATTCAAAAATTTAACATTCCTCGGATGGTCGAGCCGGCGCAGCGGCCTGAAAACAGAAGTGGAAGAATGCGCCGTTTTCCAATCAAAGCCAACGCAAACACAGGCACAACAAACAGAGTCTCGGTTTGCACGTCACGTCTGCATTCCGAAAGGACATCCGCGACTGGCATTGTCCAACTGTCAACCGTTATTCAATCAAACCGCGGCTGCAATCATGGAAATTCAGAGACCGGCAGACGTGACGTCGGCGGGACGAACAGAAGCAACCACCACTCGCCGACTGCTTCCTTTCCACTCATCCAGCTTCATTTTTGGTCTTCTATTCAACTCTTCATAGTCTTCTTATGCTTCTAGAATCATCCTCATCACAGACGTAATCAGATACGTTGTCCAGATTACTTACTACTTGCTTGTCACTGATTCACCTTCCAACCAACAATTTGTTTTAATACAAATTAAAAAAGATATATATTTTGAGACCATAATTCTTGACAAAGTATACAACAATTTTCAATTCAGATGAAATTATGTTTTAATAATATAATAATAACATATATTGCATCAAATCAATACAAACTAAAAAAAATAACATTTTGCTTACATTTACAACTAGTTATTTTAACTAAATTCATTAAACATATTTTTTTCTTTTTGATTTTATAGCTAGATTATTTTTGCTTATTTATAATTCAGATGAAATCATGTTTACTTATATACATTAAACAAGTACTTAATACATTATCACATAGAATATTTTTGAATTTAAATTTTAAAAAAATAAGTTAATGTATTTTTCTTAAAAATATCAGTGTTAGAACTTGAGTTCTATTAAAATTCTTGACAAATCTATGTTGTTTTTCAGATATTGTAAAAGAAATTTTGAACAAATGTTAATACTACTATCATTAGTACATGTTGAAATATTTGGCCATAATTAAGACAAATATCTAAGAATAAAATATGCACAAATTCAATTGTAATATTTCATACTGTATCTCCATAATTTTCTCAAATTATGAATATTATGATTACGTTTTCTAGTTAAAAACAATCGAATTGAAATTTCTCAATATCATAACATTTTTACAAATATGTATACTGAATGAAATTGAGTATAAACAACGTATAAATATTTTGTTTTTATTAAAGAAAATCTACATATTCTATTATAAAATATATATGAGTCATATCAAATTTACATATGATGTAAGAAATAGCGAAAATAACACATTATAATAACTATGTATTTTAAAAAAATACACTTCTTTTTATTGTGTATTACTTTATAAATAACTATAAGTTTGAGTAAATATTATTCACTCAATGAAACTTATTATAAAATTTATAGGATATGCATTGTTACTTGTAAAAAAATATATTATAACTTTATTTATATAAGTCTTAATAAATGTTTTATATTATCAGAATGCAGATTAACAATATTTATAAGAAATTTTCATTTAGTATAGAAAATAAGATCAAATTTGGCTAGTTTATTAATCTAATCTAAATGTCTAATAGTTAATAATTAATATTTCCCTATTTTATGTTTTTAATTATTTCTGAAATTCTGATCTAATAATATAGAATGGATAGAAAGACCTATGGTCAATAACCCTTTGTACCAGTCAACATTTTTTTGAAATTATATATATTTATTTTGTTTTCTTATTATTGAATATATTTTTTTTGAACTGATGCAATAAATATTATTATTATTTAATATAGAATGTATTAAAATTTAGAATAATTTGTTGAGAATACATAATAGTTCATAAAATTCAATACTATTAGAAATTTTTATAATATTATTAATATTTTGTACAATATGTGATTTTTCTTTTCAATGGATTTGGTTACGTATTTAAGATTCGAATAATGAATATAGTTGAATGAAAGTGTTCCAACGTTGGCCTGAATAGCAGGTTCGTGATCCTGTCACTCATCTCTCCGTCGTCCTTGTGCATATCCAAAGTGTGTCTCCGGTGAGGACTATTTTGACGGTTTCTTTTCATACTGTAGCTGTTCATTGTTATGCGGGGTGGCCCAAGTCCCATTCATCAGTCTGTCCAGAGTTTGTTCATAGCCCCAACCTCGGGTCGGTCGGTCCAACCAACCAATGTATAAGTCTGAGGCCGGACGCTGAAAGTCGCAATAATAGAAACACGTGCTTGGAAAAGGAGTCACGTAACTACACGACTCCATTGTATGTAAAGCAAAATGCGCCGATGGACATTCCCGTATGTAGGAGCCTGACCTCCCAACACGTTAATGATAATTATTCAATCCAACTTTTCAGGATGCTAAACATCCACGAAAAAGGAAAGGAACACAGGCGACAACGAACTTTGAAGTTGAGTGGGAAAAAAGTAATGAATGCATTTGAAAGGCGAAGCGAAAAACGACATAAAACACACGCATTTTTATTTTCATAAACACATCGGGTTTCCGACGGTTTCGGATTCTTCAATGTGTCGCGCGATGAGCTGAAAGCGTGCAACCGTAAATTGGACACATCACAGCTGCTGTCAGCTACTTTATTACTACTTTTAAACCAAACACACACATCCGTTTCCACTTAAACACGCTCTCTTTTCAGAAAGCCTCGACGATAAACGCACCATTCTAGACCAGCGGCAGGAAAGATGATGATGAAGAAAAAGAAGAAGAAGTCGAAGAATAAGTACAAGAAGTATAGGAAGGCAGAGCAAAAAAAATAATATAAGGAGAACATATTATATACATGCCCGTCCATAAACGCCTTGCGTTATTTGTTTATTTTTACTCTTGGGATTTTTTCTCTATCTCCCCCTTTTCCGTCTGTTTCAAAGCCATTGCGAAACGCCAATTCACCTAAATAAATATTGCGGAGAAAATGTGTATATATAAAAAAGCTTTCGAGACGGATGGAATTATCGCAATTATACGGCGAATATTATTATATTACGGGGAAACCGTTTTTAAATTACTGTAATTTGGATGTCAGCATCAACGACGAACAAATTGTATAGCTTATCATCATTATACTGCTTTGCTTTTTTTTTGTTCTTGTTGTTCCTCTCCTTATTCCGTTTCTTATGCTCGGAGAAAATATGCCGGATTAATTGGCAGTTATAGTTACACATACTATAAAAAAAGTGAACTGACACGAAGCAATCTCCGTCGTTGCGTAATCCATAACGTTCGTTAATAGGTCCTTAGTGATTTCTTCGCACATCCGTTCTACAAAAGCATCAGAAGAATATATCTATTTTCCCATTTTAGTTTTCACAAGACATTCCTATTCAACACCTAATAAGTATATTCAATGTTTCATTAACCTAGTATTTTAATTAGTTGAATTTAATTCAACTCAAATGTAGAAGAGTATTTATGTACTTGTTACGAAGTTTTTATCTAAACTGTTCATCGACCACTGCATATCTACTCTAAATATAGGTGATAAAGAGATTGTTATTTTAGCCAACTTACAGTAGGATTATATTAATTAATCACTTATCCGAGTAGTATTCACTACATATTAAATTTCGTAATTTTGTAAGTTGTAGAACATCGACAGTTGTCACCAGGAGTTGTCATCATAGCATAAGTTTTTAATCTTTGGAATATCCAAATTAGTAGCCACGCGAAGCAATCACTAATAATGACTAAATATACTAACTGAAGTTTAATAGTACTTTTAATCATAATCTATTATAATAATAACGGGAGAAATATTGGGTTGGCAAGTAAGTGATTGCGTGTTTTAAATAAGAAGGAAAATTCAAATTTTTTGCCAAACTGTTTTAATTTTCTCATGTGTTGTGCTATGACGATCTGAATCGATAATGGCCTTGATATGGGTCTCATCAACCACTGCTTTTCAATCAAAGCTTCATTCCTATATACGGCACATAACTTCTTGTGTGCTTGCGTTCTTGCCTTTTCGGAAATAATAAATAAAATATGTCTGAAATGCGCCTCTTGTTCTTTCATTTTTAAATTGAGATTAAATATGGAAGTCCAAGCAACAATAAATTAGTATTGATTAATCAATTATATTAAATATATTTTATAATTTATAAAAATATTTTAATTTATAAAATGAATAAGTTATATCTCTTCTGAATTTTAGATTTTTTCATATTAATGCGATCTCTATATTAAGATAATAATAACATTACCATTAAATTAAAATGTTTCATGTAGATTGAATCAGCAACTATTAAAAGCTGATGGAAAATTGATTTAATGCTGCATCCACGCTGTGCATGATACTAGACATAAATATCTGTAATGTGCCGGCTTCTACATAATGTACAATTTAGTATTTTATCGTGACTAACACCATTCGTAGTCATGGAGATTACATAAACGTTTTATATAATGTGTAACAGCGTTTCTTAACGTTTTTGCCACATATTTGTTTATAATTTATTACGAATTAATTGCTAAGAATATTTCGCTGAAGAATTGCTTTAACACAAGTTGACAGCTATCATTTCGCTTATGTATAACATGGATGCTACATAAGACGATAAACAATATATAGGAATTTAGGTTTATGAGGTTGTACTCTGAAGTTCTTTCTAAGATACATGAAATTTGTTATTGTATGTTATTTATTTGAAAGTTAAATATATAAATTATAGTGTTGAGTTTCATGTATACGAAACTTATTTAGTTAATAATTTACTTCATATTTATCTAGTGATGGATTGGAAATCAAAATTGATAAACTAAATTGTGTATAAGATATTATTGTTCAAATCATATTGAGTTTCAAGTAGTTGATTAAAATCAAGAGATTATAGTTCAACATAAAAGTAAGATTGATGACAAGTATAGAAAATCGACAAATACATAAATCCTTTCAGTCAAAGAAATGATTGATACGTTAATTACAAAATACATATATAACCTACATCTTTGGCCTGTCAAAATTGTGAGTGACATAAACTGGTGATGGAGTGGACCGCAGCCCACCCAAATAAATCGATTTTCCATCAAAAATCCTCGAACACAGGCTGTTTTCCTTCGAAGTTGTCTTCAGGCAACAAAGACACAAAAGCTGTCAGACGTGGTGTTGTTATGAGGCATTGCGAATAATAACCGTTTCATTGTGGGTGGTACAAACATATCACATAACAATGGGGCCGAAGTCATAACAAGTTTAGAGCGAAGGGTGGGACGGTCACAATAGGTAAGAGTGTGTCCGTTTTTGCGGCGGGTTTGTTTCGTCTCTCCATTCACTTTCTCTCCATCTCACTCCCTCATACTTTTTGTCTGTGCTAGTATGTATGTTTGTTTTTTTTTTGCTTCATCTTTTTTTCATTCTTGCTTTAGGGCCGAAAGGATTAATGGGCCGGGAGGGACGGCGGCAGCAATAAATTCCTGGCCAAGAATTACCGGCTTGCAACTTGCGAAATATGACAGTCTCATAAATTTAAGACAGCGAGAAAGCAGGAAAGAGCTAGCAGGCGACCCATGTATAGCCCAAGTAATATATATCTGCGCGAACCCCAAGTTGCTCGGCGGTCTTGGTCTCGGTCTTGGTCTTGGCCTCGAGCTAGTCTCTCCTCTTCTCTCGCGCTCTCGTATAAATATAAGGTGAATCTCTCTCTCTCCCTCTTTCTCTCATTCATTTTTCTCCATTTGCCTCTCTCTTTCTCCGATGATGTTCTCCTTTTCTCGTGTCTTTCTGCGCGCCGCACGTTCGCCCAAGAGGTGGGTAGTTTGGTCGGAGGCAATATTTTTACTCAGCCTTCTGCGGCGAGGAGGAAGCGCCGCAGATAGTTAATGTGATTTATTCGAGGTGAGATAAGGGCCGACTCCAGGAATGATAATGTCAAGTACAGAAGCAACTTCCACCCAAAGTTTATTTAAGCCTCAAACTGGAACCCACTAGGAATCGTTATCTCGCCTTTATCTGATGTGTGCCCCCTACGCACTCTTCCTAACCTAAGCACACTCAAAGGCACCACGCCCGGCCGCTCCAAGAGCCCGTCTTCACCGCGCCTCTCGTCGCGCCAACCGCTTCCTGCGAGAAGAACTGAAAGAGGGGAAATAAAGAATGTCCGTCCGTTGTGTTTCTGTCTTGTAGGCCGAGACAGCGCTACACGCCGAAGTACACGATTAAGCAAGATAAATCTAATGGTGAAACCTTGTTAAAAGTGGCGTAAATGGCAACCCGGAGAGCCGTAGATTTAACGCCGCTCGTGAGCTCGCGTTGACTTATTGGACACCTCGTTTCTTCACGGTGCTCTGGAGGCGCACAACTAACTCTCATCACCTCGCTAGAACCAAATAAATTCTCCTCGCTAAATCATCTCCTTATTTCTCTGCACGGAACCGCTGTTTCTCTCACTTCCATCCCTATAAATATTACATGGATACCTACTTTATGGAAAAACCGCATAACATTGCTGATTTTGAGCACAATGTAATACTAATTTATAATTTGTGACATAGTTTATTGATACTATTTGTCCTAAGACTATAAGTAAAGTAAGAAGAGTAAGAAGAGTAAGAAGAGTAAGAAGAGTAAGAAGAGTAAGAAAAGTAAGACGATAATTCGATTTTCGAGTTTTTGTTCGAGCATCGAATATTTCAAAGTACTACAAGTACATTTCTTGTACAAATAATCCATTTTCCTTTAAAATATTCGTAATATGCTAAAGCTTCAGTAAAAGGAATAACCAGAAGCTGGGGGTTATGATTCAGTTCGATGAACGGTCTTGGCTGGAATGTCCGAGAGGTGGAAGATAAAGGGGAGTCTCGAAGAGATAAATAATTTGCGAGGGAAGTAAGCTATTTAAATGAATATAGATATGTTTGTGTGTGTGCGTTGGAATGATAAATAGCTGCCATCAGTTCATAAAGCCGTACACTACACCTGGTCGTGTGTTAGCCGAGCGTATAAGAATTATGATTTCGTATTGTTCGACGAAGACAATACGCGCGGCGGAGTTCACACCCATAGTCTCTGCGGCGCTCGCATTACCAAACAATGGCTCAATGTCACGCCATCCTCATAAATCAAAAACCAAAGACCAGCGATTCATTAAATACACACATACATGCATCTATCCTCATGGATTTATAGTAAATCTGCTAGAAGATGCAGGGGGTTGTTCTACAAAATCTGTCTTTGTTCTTTGTCATACATTATATCGTTAGTTATAATATACTTCTTACATCTATTTCTTTCGGAGCTTATTTAGTGAAAATATCAGAATTTTGTAATATGCAGTGTTTTAAAATTAGTGCATGATATCCATAGAACAGAGTATATGTTTTAGCAGTAATACGTATAAATAGTTGGTCTTGGATGGACCATTATGATCTACGTAGTTTTAAGGAGGATAGTAGCTGTCATACCACCAATAGAGCTCCTAGCTAGGGAGAGAAATGAGAAAGCTTTCACCCTGCCAGCAGCAATCTGGATATGGGTACATCGGTAAGTACCCGCACTTCATCGAGAAGAAGAAGGATTCTTATATACTCTTTATACATACATACTCTTTCTAGAATGCCATACTCGCTATGGCAGAACTTAGAAGATTGCTGGAACCAGGATGCTTTCCACGAATGAAGAAGATGAGTAAAGGGTATTAAACTGCATACTGACACATATCAGTAAACGGAGTTATGTGCTACTGGACAAATACAATCAATATTGCGGTGAAATACATTTAAAGTACTGGTCCTGGATGATTAATGAGGAAGGGCTGAGATTTTAGAATTCCAAAGTACCAACTTAAGAAAGCTAGTTTTATTATATAATTAAAAAAAATCCAATACTTCCTTAGATTCCCTTATACTCTGACTGAAAATGTGCTAGTTGTATGTGTGACCTTCAGTATTGTACAGGAATAAAATCCATAAATAAATCTATAGCAAAGTACAATAATAGTTACGCATAGCAAAGTTATCAAAATCTTTGAGAAATGGCTTGTTTAAAAATATTATTCTCTGAGAATTTTTTATTCATTGACAGGTTAGGAAACACTGATACATATTAAGTAATGATTGTGTGTTTTCAGTGCATTATCTCTGTATGTTATGTAAAGGGATGGTAATCATCGAATATGTAAAATATTTGGCATGGTTTTCATAAATGAGCCGAAGTAAATTGTGCTGCAGTGATAGGGCGTGCAATCGCTGCACGGAGCTGTTGCGTAATGCATGGCTAATGCGCATTTAAATGCAAAGATTAATTATTTCGATTTTGAGGTTGTCACATGTGTTTGCAAATAATCTATTTTCCTGGAAGGTACAATGTACATAGTAATAAGCGGCATGCCGGCAACAATCCGATAATCAGCACTTCTGGGGTGATTTATAGCTCGTAATAAGTTAATATCTGTCAGATACATGTTACAACACAATCGGGCTCATTAATACACGTCAAACGCACTTTCTACTCGAGCGCTCTTTGATGCGCTCCGGCGGCTTAGGTCCAGGCAGGCATCCCGTTTAGATATTATATTTTTTTCTCACTAAAAATATCGCCTTTGTGAGCAACATTTTTCTTTTTTCGTTCGCCTGAATTATTATTTATTTATTTAGTTTCTGAAGAACACTTTATTCTCCGTTTCCTTTATAATTTGCGTTCTTCAAAATCGTTTTAATCCGAGCGGAATATGGTAAGTAAATAGTCGGTCCATTATGGGATGACGTTGATAGAGAGCCATACAATGCGCGCCTTAACAACTGTCTAATTTACATATCCTCGGAGAAATCTTTCCGAAACGGCTACGGGCTTTTAATTTACACATCATTAATTACGTTACCTGAGCCGACACACATTAAAACCGGCCGGTTCATAAACGTCTTCGACGACTAATTAAAGGTGTACGATATTTGGAAAGCGACCATAAGTCAGGTCTTCTCCACCTCCTCTTCATCCTCCAGTATGCACCTCTTCGGCTCCCGCCTATTATTTACCTTCGTACTTTTAATTAAGAGATCTCCCCCTTCGACTAACACAACATTTCTGGATGGAAAAGTGAAATAAATTCGCCGCAGCCTTCGTTGTCATCGCACACACTTTTGGCTCTTCTCCGTGGAACACATTAATTCTTCCACGCCCACGCAATATATGCCTTATATAAGACTCTCACAGGCCTCCCCCATTTATTTTAAATTTATTGCCGTCGGTTTATCCGTTTACTAATTTCATGCGTCTCTTCTTTCCAGCTTTTTCCCTCGTGTTCATCCTCTTCCTCCTCCCACAACTTCTTGTTCTTCTTTCCCGCAACATAAATCCTTCTGATCTAAATTTATAGCCGTTCTTTACTTACACCATGTGTGCTACTTAATAATAATAATAATGATCGACGACCGTCCGACGACAACGACAAATATGTATATGCAATATAATTAACGAAATAATAATAAAAAAACGAAACTTCATATGTAATTAGAATCTAGGAATGTCTTACACTTGTTTCGCCGTTAATTACTCGCATTCATCATAGTTATGGATGTGCCTGATGCGATGTATGATTGCGCAAACGAATAAAACACACGTTCGTAACATGATGATATGTACGGCCATCAATTGGAATAACTTGTTTGAGGGTGCGGTTTGTTGCACTCGAGTTACATGTTCAATTTACACACAGCTGTAGTCACAACCTTTCCACTTCATTCAACATATCTTCTTTTTTTTGTTACAAACAAATCATACATACTTTTCTTTAGAGGTTTTCTTTGTAATCAGAAATATCAAAACTTCACTAAGAACAAAAGAACAAATAGTCACTGTTTTTAAACATTTCTGTTTTTATGCAATATAAATTTGCATAAAAACGGAATTATTTAAAAGCACAAAACACAGGAATTGCGCATTGAAATTAATTATTATTCTAAAATATGCAATATTATTTCTATTTTCATTCAATAATAACGTTGTAGGTTTAACCCTTGATTTTCTTGATTTCTATTGTTAGTATGCATTATATGAATATTAATTCAATTAAATAATGTTATTTTTTAGAAGTATGATTTTTATTTAATTTATTATTTCTTCTGATACTAACCATAATTTCTTGCATCCATTAAATATGTATAGTCTAAACCCTTCTGAAATTATAAAAATAACTCACAAACTACCAATTAAATATATAAGATCATGGGCTTATATTCATTTCACAACAAATGTTATTGATTTCTATATTTAAAAAATGCATTATTAAAAATACATGTAGTATCAGCATATTTCAATATTCCTATTTTTTAAGTAAATATTAAAGAACAAAAAAGTAAATTTACTAATAGAAAAATTCAAATTATCAGTGATTCTAGATAACAGATGAAAATGTGTAGAAAGAAGATCTTTTTAGGTTCTTTTAACAATTTGTATAATAAATTTGTAAATAAACTTATTAATATTTTTTTTTACCTTCCAAAACCTTCCAAATTACAAAATATAATATAAATAAATTTTAACAATTTAAATTTAATAATAGGTTTATTTTGTGGTATTCAAAAAGAATAGCACAACACAATAAAAGAAAGTGTTTATTGGTGTTTGTAACTAATGGAAGGTAGTTTTGTAAAGTTTATGTGAAATACTATGTTTATGTGAAAAATGTTAAATATAAGCATTTTTTTAATGATCCAACTGACCACACATACGTTTTCCTCTTTTAAAGGTAAACATAATCCCGGGAATTTTAAATTGGAATCTTGGGAATTAAAGCATCCATTCGGTTGTGGGATGTCAGAGGGTGTAAGGGTGGTAGTTAAATATAACAAGATGAGTTGATAACATAATTTATGAATTCGGTTTGGGCATCTTGTCTGGCTGGCAGTGTTCGTGGACCTCTTAGGAGGCGGTTAATCAATTTATTAATGAGTGAAGACCGAGACCGAGAGACAGAGAGGTATATACCGAGGATGAGTGTAAGAGTGAGAAGTTTAAAAGGAATCGAAAGAGAAGTGTACCCACTACACCACGGCACACCACACCTGCTGACAAAGGTTTGTAATGTTTCCCGTGGAGAAATGGTCGTATATCTTGCGGGTTGGACCACCCGACCACCGATGGTAGTAGCCTTAACGCTGGACGTCGGGGCCCCCCGACGGCGAGCTTCTTGACAACCGAGATAAACTGGCAGCCGTGGGTGGTGGCTTGTTGTCGCAGACCTAATGTTCATGTATCTCATTTTTTTCCCTCTTCTTCTCTGCTATGTTGTTTTGTCTTCCTTCCACTGCTTCTTCTTCATCTTATTTTTTTCCTGTTCTTCATCCTTTGCGTTGTCATTTCTTTCCAGAAATAATTTATCTCACCTCCTTCTTCCAAGACACGCCACACATAGAACTGCGTGCAAACGACTTATCTCCACGTTCAATCGGAAAAACCCCTATTCATCCATCCTCTTTCACGATTCTAAAAATGACCTTGAATCTCTGTTTCTCTCATTCAACCATTGCACTTTCTAAATACCTTCTTATTTTATTTTCGGAGATAACCGAAAGTATGTTAATTGATATAAACAAATTACCGGTTGTTTCGGTCAAAGTCTAAGGTCCTTTCAGATGTAATATAGCCATAAAACTCCACATATGAATATTAATGGAGGAGAGAACACGAGTTTTGTTGCTGCAACCATAATATATTGGGATTTAATTGACTACTTATAGCCTCCGTTGGCGCCGATGTCAACAATATACCCAGTTCTTTATTTATCTTTTACTTAATTTAACGCTACCATTAAATTAATGACTTTTCAATGTTAATTCAATTTAGAATGTACATATTTTAAAGTATTGATTGTTTTTTTTGTAATGATTTGATGTATGCATCAATTTCGTTTAAATTTAAGTATTTATCATTACATGCTAATACGTGATTCATTATTGTTATATAATATTATAACTGTAAACATATTCTTTAATAATAACAATCTTTTGATAATATTTTCTGTGTTCCAAAAAGATTGCTGATTTTTTTTTAATTAGACACATTATTTATTCGTTGCACACATTATTTGAAATCTTAGAAATCAAGTATTAGAAGATCCAATTCCTTGAAACGTCTAATTCTTGTTATGTAATGTTTTATAGTAAATTCCCACTACAAGGACTCATGTATTATTGTCAATAATCGAATCAGTTACCTCAATTTATTTAATTTATTTCATTTGGATCATCGACTAAAAATTCCACAAAGTTTACGTTTTAACAATAATAAGACGTTATTATTTCGTACAGCGTACTATATTTACTAATACTAGGACATTTTTGTATTAATTTTAAAATATTTTAATGGTTTGAGAACTGTTATTAAAAGTTTCTATAAATAAAATTAATTTTACTGTTCAATTATAAAATCTCGGAATTAATTTCAAAATTTTAATAACCACAATAAAATTTTATAGTTTAGAAATTTAATAATTTATGAGAAATAAGTGGAAATTCAAGGAAAGTATATAAATTATAATGAAAATACAGATGATAATTTATAATTTTAATAGCAAGTCAACTGCAATTTCCATAATTATGATAATTACTTAAGCTATAAATCGTTAACAATCAGCAATTCTAGGCAAAATTGTCAGCATTTGAAAATATAAACAAATATAAATAGTATTTTAATACATTCTAATTTAAATAAATTGCAAATCTACTTTATAGATTGCATTTCATATGCTTCCTTCCATAAAATACATATTCTGTTTTACATTTAATATTTTTGGTATAATTATTGGATTTTGTTGATTTATAGAAGCAGAAAATAATTAAAATTAATTGAATTTATTTTAAACTATACAAAATAACCCTGACCCACAACTTGTTATGATGTACCTCACCGATGTTAATCACATGGGAGAAATCATGGTATGTTATCAACAATGTTTTAACTAAAATTTAACAAAAGATTTCTATATTCATTTGATTATATAGACCTATTAACAAAATAAAAATTCAATAACAGCTCTGTTCAATTATTATTACTATTATAAATAATTAACTTCGAGTTAACTTATACAAAATAATAATACAAAAGAAAACAATGTAAAATAAGTTTGATTATGTGTATAAAAACCAAATTTCAATTGTCTGATAAAAAATATAAAACAGAGTCTCATTTGTTATTTATTAAGTTAATTTAGTGTTAATTTGATGACTTTGCATTTCAATTTGAAAGATTTGTAACTTTGTATGTATGAATGTTTGAATGTATGTAAAATGTAGTACGGTTAGCCTGGTTAGAATCAAGGCTGAAGTAGTATTTATCGAGGGAATGTAAAAAAAGGAAGTTGTAATAAAAAATGGAATGGACTTAATAATGTGTGTAATTTCGGACAGGTTCGATTGATTGAAACCGAATGGCCGGATTGTGTCTTTCTTGGTTGCAATGAGTGTAGTGTAAGTAAGTAAGTGGATGTAATTAAATATTCAAGTGCGCAAGTATGCAAATAAATAGGCACGCATAAGTGGCAGTTATAGATTTATGTATAAATGTAAATTTCTCTATTCGTGTCATTACAAACCATTAAAACGTACATAAATTGCGCGATTGCCGTATATTCTCCTATGGTGGAATAATGAGCGTACGCATCGTAGTTTATCGTTGCCGTTCCGAGCCTCCGATGGTGCGCTCCTTCCTTTTCCTCAGCAGCTATTGACAGCAGAGGAGGAAGAGGAGGTGGATGAAGAGGAGGATAGCAGGAGGCATGAGGCCGGCAGAATAATTAATGTGCAGTTTTATTAAACTTACATAACGAGTATTTAAATGAGCCGGAGAAACTGCAAGATTTATCGGTGTACAACGGCAAGTACTGGCAAGTACGAGTACGTCCCGTCGAGCTATGCACATTAGTCATTGTTCACACCTGGTCTCCGCTGGAAGTTGACTTCGGGCAGCCCCCCTCTGGGCCCTTCCGTCGCCCCGCCGCATCCTGCTCCACCTCGTCCATTCATTACACGACAGCTATTGGAAATGAAGATATAAATAATGACCCAACCTTTTGTGAATTATGACTCGCTGAAATCATGTACTTTCCACCAGGTCAAGCCTGATACGTTCAACTGTAACATCTCCATCCACCATCTGAACTAATATAATTAGAAGCTACCCTTAATCACTCCACGACAATTACCCAGTTATTTCCACTCATCAAGATCCCAAAGATAAATACACACACACAGAAAAAAAGGAGACGTAACAGGCTTTAATTTTGTACGGTCCTCAAATAATTACAATAATTAACGTGGAACCCAATGGTCAGCCTTACTAAGGGATCTCATTAGCAGCCGCATGGTTTAATTAAGTTATTTGAGGAATTTCGGAGAGAACAACGATAAAAATAAAAACTGGTCTAAAGCTAAAGGGGGAGAAAAGAATGTCCACTCATTTCGGAGATATCCATCTGGAACGTCTCTATAAGCTCCTCCGTTTATTTATTTCCGATCGTTATCTGGACACTAGTTTTGTCAACAGCTCGTCGTTATTGGAAGTAAAAATTAGCTTTTTTTTTCTTTGCTATATATTTAACTTTACCGGTAAGGTTTTATTTTTAATTTGCTCGGTTTCGTTAAGTTGTTGATTCGAAGTGCGTAAATTTTGTATGCGTATAAAAAGATTTAATTGGGCGAGAGAGGTTTTATTGGAAGGTTTCCAGGTTTACGAAAGGCCATGTGAAATACGGAACGAAATGATTTAGTACGCGAGTCCGTTTTATCGTTATTTTATGTAATATCGTGTGTATGTTGAAAGCTTTGTTGACGGAATAGTTGATTCGAGCTAGAAATAAATTTAATTAAAAATAATCTTTATTATATACACATTTATTTGAGTTGTATACGTTTAAGTTTGTTTTTTTATGTTTAAATATATAAACCGCAATATCTACTAACTTTAAGGAGATTTCCAGTGTTTATGTCTACTGTCAAGACATATTAATTTAGAAAATCAGTATCAGATCTACTAAAATATAATTTAATTAGTCCCAATTTTTATATCATACCTATTACATTCGCAACATACATTATATATGGCTATCGTTTATAAACTATAAAACTACTTATTTATACTGACTCTATAATAAAATTCCCAACTGTATCGAAATTACGACAACCATAATCCCGATAGTATCAAAATCCCGACAGTATCAAAATGCTGACTGTATCAAAATCTCGACATTATCTTTTAATTTTAAAATTTGTACAATAACATTTTTAAATTATTCGCCATTTACTAAATTTTTATAACTTGAAAATAAAATAATATTTTTATTAAAAAAGTAAACAAAAATATTTAAAAATGAGTTGTGTCTAACCATTATTATTATATTTGTTACTGAAACCGTCACCAAACGTAAACAGTCCACCAAGGATACATTTTTGAATACTCCGAATTCCTTGATACGCTTAATCATCAATATACATTTTAATAATAAAAGATATTGTCAGGATTTTGATATAGTCGGAATTATGAATTAAAACTTAAAAGAAAGTATAAAAAAATTGAACATAAAACTCTATCTTGTATGTTCTTAGATATGTTCGTTATTTTATATAAATATACCATAATTACATAATTTATATTACAAAATCTAACCTAATTCACAATTTTTATTGTATAAATTATAAACTAATAATCATAACTAATAATAACACGATCTGTTTATACAAACAGTATTTCATTAAATACTAGTGGATTATATAAAAACCTACTTTGAAATAAGATTTTTGAATTACATTATCACTAAGGTGAACATTTTTTTTACAATGAAATAGAGGACGAAAATAGAACGTAGATAAATGAAACATTAATTGAAACAAAAATACACTAATGATGATTAGATCCCTTTTAATTATTTAATTAAACGAATATTTTTTTATTGAATGAATATTTTTTGTCAATGTAACAATTTCTAATAATATAATAGAAATTTCGAAGCAAGAAATATCCTTCATATTGAATTTTACGGTAAGTGCTGCAGCTAGAGTATTAATCATTGAATCTTCATTTCTCACTTGTCCAAAAATCATTACCAATTGAAAAAAATCTTTCAACTGCTGCAATACTTCCAAGGTGGCACAAGGTAAATTCAAGAAGAATAACTAAAAATTTCATATGCAATGTGTTCATTTTTGAAATGATTAAATATCTTCACTAATCTTTTTATCAATTTTAACATGTTGATTTTCCCATTGTTCAATTTATCAGAATTTAAATATACATTCAGTCTACTAATTTCTTCAAACAGACAATTATCATCGATTTTAATATCATCAATAAAATATCGAAAAGGAGGACAGATAGGGGAACACTTTTCGAGGAAGCTCAGAACCAACAAAAAGAGGACTGTCCTCTCTAAAGTAGGTTGATTGATCATATTCGATTGGTTTATTACCAAATAAACATGGTTTAAATAGATTTATAATTGTATAATTTATTTATTTTTTTCTTAAATAAATGATTCCTCCTCTGAATGATTACATAATCTATTATATTGTGGATATGTTTTGTTGTTATTTTATTGGTCAAAGTATGTGTAAGACCGGAGCAATTTATAAAAAAAATAATATTTACGAGAAATAACTATATTATATCATCTGTGAGAGTTGAGCATTTTTATTTAATGTTAAATCTTGAAAATTTTACTAAAATTTTAAACTAAACGTTGATAAAAATTGTGTTGAATTGAAAGAAAGAAGTTCCAATCAAATCAACTGACATTTAATCATACATTTTTATAATATTCTGCACATTAATAAGTTAAAACTTAAATTGAACCTTTTTGTATTATTATTTGTTTTACTATAAATTTATAACTATTTCATAAATAAAATCAATCTAATCAATTAAAATTGTTAAGGTATATATTATTTATTACAAATTCTAATCATTTTGTGGTAAATTAAAGTATAAAATATAAACGTTTTTCATAATTTCATGACAAATTCTGCAATTTCAGATCAATATCAAATATCCAGTAAATGTATTACCGTTAATACGGAAACCTTTCGGTCGCTATGTAAATGTTATAATTGCTAAGGACATATAATTGCTGCTATGAATGTCTCATAATTGCTATAACAGTATTTTTTTCAATACATTATAAAATCAGCGGTAGATAATTTTCGATTAATATGTAGAAACGTACGATAAATAACTGTAAAAAGGATTATTTCCGGTTAAAAACTAGTCTCCTATTCTCCCTGCATTTCTGCTTATTATTATCCCAAAAATCTCGTATTACCCAAAAATTCTCATAGTCCCTAAAATTTCTCCTAGTCCCCAAATTTTCTCGTAGGTCCAAAAAGATAAGACAGTTCTGTTGTTAAGAACATTTAATGTTTAGTACGAAATTTTCATAGTTGCTATATTTCAAAGCCTATCAAATTTAAAATCAGTTGTTGGTATTTTTGAGAAATCTATAGAAAGGCTACAAAAGTCTACGGTAGAAAAAAAAGGAAGTTTTATTTTGAAGATAAAAGATCTAAAATAGAGAGAGGCAGCTGTTAACGTAAACGATTTATGATTTAGCTGATTTAATCGTGGCCGTAAAGCGAGAATAAAAAATACAAGCTAATACAATTAATGCGATGTAAATCTTGTCGCCTTGGTTTTGTGCCGTTTAATGGTAGATATTTTTATGGTACTAAAGTGGGTTCGAAATATATATATAAAAAAAATAAGAGAAGAAGGAGATGTAGGAAAAACGAGAAGAATGTTATTAAATGGTGAATCAATTCCGTAAACTGCTAATGCAGCGCTCTGCTCTGGATTTATTATAATAATAAAGTGTCATAAAGGCGCACTCGATTTTTACGAGAGTTTTTATTCGGCTCGGCCACTAATGGATAAAACTTAACCTCGACATGTAATAAAATAACTTTAGCGGATAAAACGACGTCGTAGATAAATGAACCGTTGAAGCACTTTGCCAACGGAAGCCATTAACACAAATATGCGAAGAGCTGTTTGTTTTAACTTCCAATAGGCACGTCTTTCTTACTTTATCTTTCCTTTCGTTAGAGTCCTTCCAGTTTTCCAGACACCCAGTCTTCTGTATGCGAGTATTTATGTGTGTATTGTGTGCATGTATATGTATGTGTGCACAACGAGCACTTCGCTTTTGAAGGCATTATTCCTGCTTAGGTCAAACGGCATGGATAGATAATTTTACCCTCGAGGGGGCAACTTTATGGTCCGGCCTTAATTTATTTACACGTCCAGTTTAAAATTCCATTTTTATCGTCGTTTGTATTTACGAGCGACATTCATTCCGGATAATTTATAACTAGGATGGAAATTATATTATGGCTACCGATAGCGAAGGCCTCCATCCATCTCTCTCTCTCTCGCTCGCTTTCTCTCTTCCAATCTATTAATATGTCTATCTCTCTCTCAGTCGATTCGCGCCGTGCGAACGAATACAGAAGTTATGGGGCTCTAATTAATTATACATGTAACTGTGCATTTTATGTTTGATGTAGAAAGTTTCGCGTCCTGAAATATTTATGAGATCTCTCGAATATATGTGTGTGTATATATACATATTCACCTATGTGTGTGTGTGTTCCTTATTAATTTATTTCCTCTCGGTCTCCGTCTTCGTCCCTCCTTCATTTTATTCTTATTATGTGCAGCAACTTATATTTAAATCATGTTCAATTCAATTGTGTAAGCAAATGATTCAGGCGATTTATAGCCCACGTACGTACATCAGAAATGTGAATAACAATGAGGACGGAATATAAATCTCTCGTGTAATTTATTAGTATTGCGGTGGTAAAGCGTAGAATTTATGAAGAAGTGTTGTTGGTTCGTGTCAGCGGCATTTTTCTTTGTAGTCCTCGCCTTGTCCAGGCACTTTTAAGAGGAAGACATAACTCGGCTCTCTGACAGAATACACATGCCTCACGCTAATGAAGAGCATAAAACTAGTTATTTTATAGAGACTATATCTCGCTCTCACCTCGCGTCCGATGCGGCTCTATCAAATAAGGAAATAACGTCCATTAAGCACCCGGCAGATATTTTAATTGGGACATTTTTCATACTCGGATGATATAACTACAAAAATAATAGTAATAAAAATAAAAAGATATAATAAGGGAGAGCGCATGTAAATTATGTAGAGGCATGTTCGGGGTGGATAACTAACTGGCACGTCTTCATTTCACACAATTTATGAACCGTGGAGAAATACTAATAGAAACACTTTAAACCAAACGCCTTTCATATCCTATTTGAATACAGGTAGTTCCCATTTTACGAATTTATGTAATTATTAAATGAATTGACGTATGTATTTGAAAAATCATATATGACATATGCGTTTACATAAAATTAGGTTTGATTATATAAAAAATAAGTTGCTTGCATAAATGTATACATACAATTATAAAGCAATTTATGTAATCAATCTATTCGAATAAGTATTAAACAGAAATATATTACTCATTAAAAACAGAATTTCGTATAAATTATGGTTTTTATTATTTACCAAATTGAGATTATTCTATATACGTATTGAAACATTCACGGACATACTGTAATTGTTCCATTCAGTAAATTAATTAGTAAACTAATTGAAATAGATAGTAATCAAAGTATACATTAACTAAATTAGGTACCTTTTCTATAGCATCTATTAAAACTGTTTAATATGTTAAACTGTAGCAGTTATTACTTTCACTTAAAATTTATTTATAAACAAAAAGTTTGGAAAAGAAAATAAATTAATTTATGTTGATAATATATAAATTTAAAAAAAAATGTGAATAATTTTTATTCGTCATTGTTAAATATCTTTTCATTATTTTTTCAACCCAATATTCCATAATATATAATAAACTTATAATGTATGATATATGATTTTCTAAATAGTAAATAGTTTGAATTATACATAAATCAAAGCAGTAAAAAATGTATGACAAAAAAACAGGAACTGTTGATCTTAGGTCGTTTGAATATATTGCTTTAAATAAAATAGTGATTCAAGAAAAAATATTTTTTTATTAACCTAAAATCTAAATAAAACAAAGAAAAAATGTGATGGAACATACGTTTTGCATAGTATAAAATTAACAGGATGAACTGAAGAAAATAACATCCAAATGAAAAGAAAACTAACTTTAGCCGCATATTTTAAAGTATTTTTCACTTTGTAGGTAAGTTGACTATTTATAAAACATTTGTATGTTCGAAGAACTTTAGAAAGGGACGTATTTTTACCTCTGAACACAAAGATTCGCTTAACAAAGTAATTTCGTGTAATTGAGAAGGAATCTATATCTATTATTGATAAAGTATTTCTTACAGATGAGGTACAGTTTAGAAATGAAAAAAAGTATAGTAAGCACTATTAATGGAAAATGTGGCAGCAATATCAATTACAAGTTTACAAACAGAAAACGCAACAAATCAGAGCTTGGGCATATAATATGAGGTATGCGTGTAGCAAGTAATGAAGTCTACGTAATCTACGAGTCGGAAGAGTAACATGCATTCCGATTTCAGGAGGAGATAATAAATAATATGATCCGAGGCCGCATAAATAAAGATGCACGTAATTAATTTGAAACGAGGATTCACTCATTTTTCCACCGGTGCACGATAAATCATTGTTCCGACGATAAGATGCTGATGATGAAGTCCGATTACAACAGCCGTATATCTTTTTCGCTGTTCTTTTAATTTCGATGTTGAAAGACTCCTACTGAGACATAAAATATAAAGTATATTTTCGTATCGGTAATAAAATCTCGAAACACCACACTCTATCTATCTATCTCTCTGTCTCTATATATATATATCTATGTATAAGCACGTGTGTAAGTATTTTTCATCCTGCTCCGGTCTTCAGCGTTATTACCATCCTTTATTATTATTTTGTCTTTCTCTTTTTCGATGCGCCTGAGAGGATCATGATGATGTTGAAACTATTCTGGTGGTGGTGTTTGGGCGTTGCGTGGACATTAAACTTTATTATCGGCGCGGCTAAATGCGGAATGGCAACAAAACGCCTAAAATTGTATCAGCTAATAAAACATGCACGGGTCATTAGGGGAACATATTACGTGATTTAATATCTGCATCAATCTCCCGTCGCGAGTTTATGTATCTAATGTGTTTTGCGAGTACATAAGTCACCGGCAAACCGTGTCGCGAGGTCCAAGTCGGATCCTTTTTGACAGCTGCACACCGTCCGTAATAAATTACAAAACTAGATTTTATAAATAATACAGAAACACGCATATGCATCCACCGTCATTTTGACTCATCAGAATAAGCAAATCTTCATTATCAATCGTTTCATTATAAAATAATGATAAACATAAGAGTTAACGATGATAATTATAACTATATATTTATAGTCCGATAAACTTTTTTTGTTATTAAAATTAGTCTGATGGATTGCTTCAAAATAAATCTCTTAATAGTTTTTTCTAGAATATCATTTGAATTTACTATGGAAATGATTTCAAGTTTGCTCACATTAGTTAACTATGATTATAAAGGAGTGTCCAAACTACGAAATTGTTTGTGCATATCTATCATGTAAGAGAGGATGTGCGCGCATCACATTAAAGTATACAGTAGTTGTTTACTCGTATCTTTGCTCATTGTACGTAGTGTGTATATAAAATAATTAGCACTTACACTAACCTGTGCAGTAAGTTTCTATATTTTGAAATATAACTCTAGTTGACATATGCCAAGTACTACATTAATACGACCAATGGACAGATAAACGCCATTTAGTAGTAAAAAGGGTTGTATTCATAACACAATCGTTTAATATTTATAGGGACTATCTATGGTGATTAAGTAGTATTGAAGATTTAAATACATAAGCTACAAAATTTTGACTATTCTTATTTTTTTGTAAAAAAACTCATGAGACTACTGTTATGTAAAAAAATTGACAAATTTAGATTACTTTTATATAAAATATTGGCTGTGGTTAGGTTATGATACTTAAGATTAAGTTAATTGCTTAATCTTAAATTTAATCAACTAAATAGTCGTAATTTATTTATAATTAGAATTTATTGGATTGTTTATAAATTAATCAAAATCATAGCTAGTTAAGTTAAGAAATTAATTACCATTTTACTCTAGTAAAGTTATGATTAGTTCGTATAATCTGCAATTAGTAAACTATTATAATATTTTTACGACAATACTGTCAAAAGTGCTTATGACATTTACTTACTGAGTCATTGTGCGTGCTATACTTCTAACACAGCCATACCACATTTTTATTAATTCAGTCAGACTTTGGAAATTATATAAACCAGATAAACCCGAAGATAATATATGAAAACTTAATGACTACATCTATCATTTAACTAAAAGGAGTTTGTCTTTGAAAATATGGGACATGCTGATAAACGTACGCTTCAATTTATCGGATCTTAAGATGTTCGAAATGCAAGATCTAAATTAATGAGTTGTGTTTAGGTGATTGATGCACGCTTTTGCAAATAAGCTTGGCTAGATATAACCCAGAACTGAATAACGGATGACGATCCACGGACGGAAGATGTTTGATTGGTGATTGGTTTTCGCTGGATGAAGCGATGCGGTAGAGGATGGATGTGTCGGTTTACTGTGTCCCGGTATTCCGATGTCCCGGTTTTCCTTCCTGCCGATCGCGCGGCGGCGGCAGCTTAAAAAATGTAGAAGCAAGCCGCACACTATGTCACTGTCAGCGTATAATTAGCCGTCAGCGCGCGAGACAGACACGACATCCGTTGCTTCGGCTGCTTGGGAACAGCCAAACGAGCCGCGACAGGTGAGACTCTTAATAAAATATACGCCATCGCCGTAGCCGTTGCCGTAGACGTAGCCGTTTAACCGTATCCAAAGCCGTAGTCGTAGCCGTAGACGTCGTGTCACAGCAGCAACCCGTTTTACGCAGCGAACAATGCGACACTTCATAAATCTCACCGTTTTATGCATGCTTTATCTTCATGAACAAACACACAAATACACTCTACCAGACTACTTCGCTTTACATCCATGCATCTTCCTACACACATACACACGCATGTACACATCCTTTCACTCTGTCTGGCTCTCTCTCTCAATTTCTCTTTCTTCGCCATCAGTACATGCGTTGATATTGTCTTTGCGCAATTACCACAGGTGTGTTATTAACGGACATTTCTTAATTATTACCTCGGCCTCTTGCGCACACACACTTCTATATAATTGTGTGTGTATGTGTAATACATAAATTATAGCTTTATTTTCCACGAAATTTATTGCTCTCGGCTTTGCTGCAGCTCCAATTATCATTTCCGTAATAACCGCTGAACACTTTGTAATTACCAATGCCCCTTTCTCTGCTCAACCACTCAGTCTAATGACTCGCATACAATAAGCTACTTACACGAAGCGAGAGAGAAAGGGACGTACCCGAAACCCTCTCCGGTTACAATTAAAATCTCCAAAACGCAAATAACCAAATTGTGTAATTGTTTTCCACTATCATCTCAAGAACTTTATCAACCATGTAGTCTATTATGTGGATTTTAAGCATTTTTCCAAATGCGCATCCAGAATTCAATATAGTTTTATGAGTATTTTTTTATAGACAGATTATATTTAATAGTATTCTTTTTTTATCAATATAAAAGTACATATATGTTAAATGGAAAACCATAATTTGTGTCTTTGCCTTTACGGGTTTTAGGTCATATTGGTATACTTGATTTGTAAATGGAGTTTATGCGTCGGGTGACTAAAAAGGTAATGTTAATATCCGGGAAATTGATAAGATTGGTGTTTTAAAAATCCCGCTTATTAACTATAGAGACCTTGCTGTCTATTAACACGCATTAAATTTAGCTTAATAATTATCTAGAAAACAAAATTGAACATTTCTAATTAGTATTAATTAGTATATTTTGTTACATAACTTAACTAATATTATAAATTTATTTTATTTATTAAAACACTTAATAGTTACCACTGACAAAATAAGTTTCAGCTGAATATTGTTGATAGTTAAAAAAAGTAGAAAATGTTGTGTAATATATTTGTTAATATAGTAAAAATCCAAATTTTAAGATATTGAAGATACAGTTTTCAATTTTGTTTAGTTTTTGTTTAGAATAATTGCTAAGACCTATGGCCATTTTTTTTTGGTTTATAATATTTATATTATTGTATTTTTTTTATTTTGTAATTTTCTGTTTCAATAAATATTATTATTATTAAATGATCTATCTACATGGAGTGCTAATTCACTAAATATTTTCTGAACGTTAACCAAAAATAATCATAAACACAGTAAAACAAAGTTTTACAGCACTTATTTTTTTGTTTGTTTCTTATATGGAATTTTAATAGTGGACATTTCACATAAATTATTATCGCAGTGTATAATTTCCAGAGGTAGCGATGACGAAGAAAATAATACCAATATAATCGTCTTTCTTTCAATGCCGAATTAATTAAACGCATTGCTAATAAGCAATAAAGCGTATATAACATGGAAACGGTTTCGTTCGGTTTCACAACGGGCAATAACTTTTCTTGACCATTAATAAGATAATAAACATTTATTTAACGCACATTATTATTATTATTATCGTTGCCACTTCATGAATAATGCACGCTGCCTAATAAAATAAGTTTATTATCACAATGTCCTAAAATACGGCAGTAAAACCATAATTGCCCATATTTTATTGTGTAATTAATGTTTTGCATTTATCCGCAGGATTAATACGCTGTAAATCAATTTAATTGTGGCCCGTTGTTGCGGAATCACGCTGCTAGTCGCATTTAGAAAACGATGCACACACACACAAAGCCACAATCGTATACATATGTATATATGTATACGGATAAACCCATCCATGCCCACGTTGGCTGTTCAATAAACCATCTCTTTTAATCTTTGATCTTCGATGGTCCGTTTATTACATGCGCATTCTTTTTGATTTATACGCGAAATTACACGTTCGTGGGGATTTGATGTGTTCCATGTAAACTGGTTTAATGGGTTCTTGAAAGCCACCTCATTATTTATATAATATCTTTCTGGAATGGTGTAGCAAGATCCAAATATAATTGTTTTAATAACTACTTACATATAGATTTTTTCATTAATTAAACAAAAAAAAATCAAAATAAGGAAAAATATTTATTGAAACGATTTTTTTAAAATATTTGACTTTCTGATTTGATAATAAGATTCCATTACTCTCTGTAATTATTAATTTATAATTGTATAAGTTTAACGCAAAAATAGAAGGCAACTTTTCTAGGATACTTTTATGTACTTGGGTAACTAAAACTACATTAGAAGAAAAACTTAATTAATAATTTTGAAAGAAAAATAACAGTAAATGAGATATTATTCAATTATTTTCCGGGAATAAACGGGAATACCTGGATAATACAACAATATTACATTGTAAAGTACATTTTAGTAATAATAATAATATAATTCTTAAAGAATATTGACTTTTAAATGAAGAAATTAATAATAATTGATTTGATTTACAAATTTATTTAAATGCTCTATTTTTATAGTTTTCTTGTATCGAATGTAAATCAAAATAGTTTGTTATGAAATGATAATTCTATTGATTCTAATTGATTATCAAATTATGGATCAAATTGTATAATAGTAATTATATAGCTATTAATTGTCATTATAATGCTTCTAATAATGTTCATATATTTAAAACAATTAATGAATATAGAGACTTAAAACAAATAAATTTCATAATTAAAATTACAAATTAATTTAATTAATAAAAAATTGTCTATAGATCATAGATAAGTAATAAACAAACAAGGCTATTAAAACTAGTTTATATGTGAGAATTTTAACAGAATTTTTATAATATAAAAATGTTGATGACAAAGTTCATCATCAGTTTAAAGCCATAATGTATTTAATTTCATTTTAATGTACGAAGTGGAGACTGCAAAAAAATAAAACGAAAATAAAGAAGCAAACGCGTAAAAAATGCAATTAAAACGTTAAATGTTGAATTCGCGTCCGAGCCATGAAAATTACGAAAGTAAAATGTTTATGTTTGCATTTTATTGCGGCATGAAACATTGCCGGGGTAGGAGAATTGGATTCAGCGTGAAATTGCGTGTTTCATATGGTGCAGAGTGCAAAAAGGGCCGGATGTGTACGTACATGTGCGATGCGCACCTTTCCTCCAGGTCCTTTACGAATTAATGCGAATGCGAGTACGAGAAGGGTGGTACGAGCACGGTGAGAAATTGAGTTTAATAATGGAATTGTCCGAAGTGCGAAAAAAGAAAAAAGTATAAAGATACGAGGGGGTTATATATTTAAGTTGGATTTTTATTAAATTGTATCTCGGCGTTGGGCGCGCGGTAAGTAGTGCGAGAGAGAGAGAACAAGTATTTTATTAAATGGTCGAGATTTATGTGATAAAAGTCGACGTTGGTTGGGGGGTTTGTTGAGGGGGTGGTGGATGGCGTGCGGAGGGCGGAGTGATGAATGCGCGGTGGCAAATTGAGAAATCTTTGGACCCTGATAGAAGACAGTCAACCAAACTGCCGAGCGAGGAGGAATCGTCGGGGTGTCTTCGTCCGCCCCCGATGCCCATTCATCTCGACGCCGTCTCTCTCTGTAGCACGGGCCATCCTCAGACTCGGCAACGGCCAAATTTATTTTCCTCGGGGTTCAAGTTGCAAGTTCAAGCATCCATCTTTTTAGCGCGAACTTTTACAAGTATACTATTTTATATTTCTTTTTCCTCCTCTTCTCCCTCTTTCTCCGCAAACGGTTGCTTCTCTCAACCCCTCGGGCCGCGGGGTCGCAAACCATAAATTATCAACTTTTATTATTTCTCGTCCTTAACATCGGTTATAAACAACCGGCAATAAGTTCTTTAAATGAAGACGTATCTCCGACCATCACATTATTATTTTCCCTTCGCTGCTCGCCTTCTTCCTTCCTGATTACTTTACTTTTTCTTGGACCCTGATTAAATAAAGACAGCTCTTTTATTACGATTTATCTTCCAATACGTCAAGCTTTTTATTAACCGCATAAAATATTATTATCAATATAAGAGTCAACGGACTTACTTGATTTATCTCATATTATATAATTTACAATCTAAATTTAATATCACAGCGAAAGTTCTGTAATTTATGTAATGATATAGAATTAAAACACCGTAAAATCTTGAATATAATGCTTTATTTTGGATAAAAGTAAAGTTCATAAATAATACTCAAAATCTTCTAGAAAACTATAGTTTTAATGTTGATTTGCAAAGCGCAAAATTGTGAACTAAGTTAATAATATTTCATTTAGGTTAAAGCTTCAAATATGTTTAATAAGCATTATAAATATGTGTGTCATTTATTTATAAGCTAATCGGTTGACCAATAAATAAATACTTCAAGTAGTTTTATAAATATAATATAAATATGCATACATTTGTACAAAATAAAATTTCTTCCCTAAATTTCTTTATTTTTATAATAAGCAAATCAATTATATAACAACATTATTATGTATAGCCCAAATGGGATCAACAAAAACTGTAAATTAATAATAAAGATAAAGTGTTATATCGATTAACAAATCAGATGCGTTTCACGAAATAAAAGCGAAACTTCCTTAAAAATACTGTGGCCAGAAATCTGGATCTAAATCAATGTAATTTAATAATAGTTGTCAATATTTTGTGCGGAAGGAACTTTTTAATTTTGCCTTTATTTTGGCTTTGTTAATAAAAAGGCTTTTATAATATATCTTCCACTGACAAACGATCATTTTCTGCATTCAATAAATCTTGTAACATCGTATTCATAGATATTTTTAAACCTATGATTAAGACATCTGGATAACTTCATTTCTAATTTTCTGGATGAAATTGCGGACTTCGTTATATCAAAGTTTCGTTATCAGAGGTAACTTTAAGATATTTCAGTATTTCTATTATATCAGTATTTCATTCAGGAAGATCATTAAATTTCATAAATATTCCGTAAAATCTATAGAAAATATAGAGATTAAGAAGTGTGTCATAAATAAATGTAAGTTACAACGCTATAACTTCCCCATAAGCATATTCTTTTCAATTTTTGGTACACATACGAACGTACACATTGCTATAAGAAATAACATTTATTTTTGTATGATATTATTTATATCTACTTCCATATTTCTATTTTGTTAAATTAAGATCTATACTAAAAACACATAGCCAAAGTTGAACAGAAGTCAATACTCCATACACAGATGCTGCCTAATATCATTGTATGTTCATACTGTTGTTTGTACGCTAGTTCGAAGATTTTAATTTATTATGTACGTATTATCGAACTTAACATTCGTTATTTTGCATTTTATAATGACAAGAGAAAATCTTAAATAAAACAAGACCCTGATGACATAGAAACCATGAGAGTCAAAGAGGAGCAGAGGTCGACAACAGAAAACCGTCTCAGATGGAAAATTTTGATACAGACGGCACAGAAGAAAACGACGTGGAAACAAATGGAAGAGGCTTATGTCCAGGATGTTCCATAAACATATAGAATATACATATTGTGAAATTTGTGATTTAATGTAAGTTACATATAAAATATTGTATTGCATACATACTATAAATTCCTCTATAAATATATTTTTTACAATTTGTTAGTACAAATGTGTACTTATATACTCACGAATATATTTTGCTTTCTTACGAATATCATTGATTATTCGTACTTTTATGTATGGTAGTTCGGAAAGTTTAAATTATTATATGCGTATTATCCAACTTACTCTTAATTATTTGCTTTTGAGGATATATTTACATTTGATCAGTAAATTAAAAAAAATATTGACTAAAATATTATGAAGTGTATCTATAAACGATGTTGTTGTTGTTAATTTCCAACAATTTTAAGTAATACATATAGTTTATAATTAGAATATGAGTAAGTAATATTTTGATTGGAAATAATGATCATACAATTTGTAAAGTTGTGAATAATGTATGCGTGGAATGACATCCAACGTGCGGCTAATTATTATGACATTAACGTCATCGGTATTTTTTTTTCTCAAAATGTTGTCGCCACATTAATAATAATAATAACGGCAGCTGCAGAAGTGTTAATTAGTGAAATTATTTAATTTGGAACATCACAGAGTGATGGACGTATTTGGGAACGGCGTTGCAGTAATTACACATCGAGGCTCATTAGGCTAGTGCACGTCACGGTGGATCACCAAAGCGAAGCGACAAAAGTAGGAAACGGAATAAAAGCGCCCATCGAGTGTCCCATCCGCCGTAACAAAAAGCCTTACAAATGTAAAATTCCGGAAAATTAAAGTCACAATTACTGCGTTCATTGTTGTTCTCTTCATATGATGCGGCGCTCGGAACGAATCAAGTTTGTGTGCATGTGCGTGTTCCATATTGATTTATACTTCCTTTCTAATGGTTTATAAAACGGTCTATGTATGAACCGTGTTTGTAGCTATAAAACCAATTGATCCTAGAGGCATCATTCGGGTTGTAAATCACTTAAGAAAAGTACAGGATGTTATTGAGAAACATGCACTGAATTTTCATTGGACTGTGACTGGTAATAATGAACAAATACGTAACGTTTCTCAAAAGGCACTACGAGGAAATTGTCGTGCGAGAATGAAAAAAATATATACGATGTGAGTCTATAATTTCAGTTTTACTTACAGCTACGAGTAACAGGAGTATAGGAATCATATTTTTTTTTATTAATAATGAAGAATGGTTCCATTCAAACAATACCTAAAATGAAAATAATATAAATATGATTAAAAATGATACTAATTTAGCTCAATCAAAATATTTCTATAATTGAGTACTCTCATCATGTGGTTTTAATATAGCTCGGAACAAACATTTTGACAGCATTGTAATAAGTGGACTTGATTTGGGCAAAGACTTTCATAAGACTGGGTACAGAGTTTTTTTTATAACACGGTTACCATATTACATATTACTAATATATATTGCTGTAATTATATACTTACTATAGAAATTACAATTAGTATTTTTATATGCATTTGCTACAAGAATATATTTGATAAATTTTAATTAAATGTGTTTTATTGATCAGTATGTCTGTATGACATAATTCAATTACTTTTGGTTCTTCAGAGAAATGAATGTAGAGTAAAATAATAGTTGATATGTGGGAATTGGAATATAATATGAGTCAAACGATCCATAAAATTGCATTAGGTGAACCAGGTCTGAGCTCGGTAAAGAAATGTTGAAATTATTAAGAACGGGCGGACATAAATAGAGTGTGCGTCTGAAAGAATGGCCAGAACGGATGTTGTTCCAGCGTCGAGCATAAAATAAGTTTCGTCCCATCCCTTCCCATTTTCCCCATATTTATGCCCTTTTATCTGCGCGCCATAAAACCTTGGGATTTATATATATAAACATATATTTATACGATCAATAAATTACTGCTTCATTTGTATATGGGAGAGTATAAAATTGCTTTCATCCCTCGCAGCCATCAAACATAACCAGCCACTTTCCACCCTATCAGAAAGTGGCGTCGAACACATCCAATATATCAGACGGGCCATAAAAAAAATCCGCCGCCCCCCGCGCGCCCATGCACACACATATAGAGAACATATCCAGAGTTTTCGTGCTATACGATATGGAGCACAGAAATTGGCACTAGCGTACATATAAAAGATAGCGATATGAAACATTATAGCTTCTGGGGGTTTAAAGCTGTCAAGTATATGCGCTCGTTTGCAAGAAATGTGGACACGTACTCCCCGATGGGGCAACTTCTCAGGATATGAAAAACGATCTCGCACATATAATCATGATGGAAAAAAAAAAGATGGAAACAAAATTACAATGAATGACTTCATCTGATCAAAGTGTAATTCTTTTAAGGGCATATCCTTATAGCATTTATGGAGAACCATTTGGGAACGGTGTGTTTAAATTTGTATAAAAATGTAGCATAATTCGGGTGTCGTGTCATGGGGATACATAGATGATGATGAAAGGAGTAAACTTTCAGTACTTCGTATGTGATGAACATTATTTGTGTGTCACCTAAAACGTCTTGCCGTGTCACCACTGTGGCTCGTGTTCAGTAGAAACCAAGGGCATCTTCAGGGGATCTTCGAGTCGAAGTTAAAATTAGAAATAATTTTTCTAAAAGTTAAAAATAGGTTAGATAAAATATAATTTTCATCCATAGAAATTCAATATAATTTATTATGTTTTACTTAAAAAAATATAGATTTATTTATTTATATATATTTTTTTCTATTTTTTGATGTTTAAGAACTACAAAAATATAAAAAAAATAAACTTTATAACAATCTAATAAATTAACTTTAACAATGATTTATTGATTTTAGTGTAACTTAAATATTTTTCTTAAGAAAATATAGATTCAACAATATTCAGGATTTACGAAGTGCTCCATTTCAGGAAAAGTTTGGAAAAATCTGGAATACCTCGGATAGTGCGGGTAATCGATTCCATCAATATTTGAAACTGAAGTAATTGAGAACAATGTGAAAAGTGACTTGACATTATAAAGGAAAAAACGATAATGTATGTATACACAAAAGAAAATATGTAGCAAATGAAATTTCCAATCTATGTATCAACATTGACATAAACAAATTATAACAATGTTAAAAATTACTTATTAGAACACATTTCCAAATGTTAGAGATTGAAAGTTATTTTTTTTAAATAATAAACATAATTTATTGTACACATGCTAAATAATAAAACAGTTTTTGCTGATACTTTTTTTTGTAAAAGTGCAATTGATGTCATAACAGATTCGATATTAAAACATAAATACCAAGAATAACTTTTTAATTATTGAAAAATCATTCCGCGATAGAACAATCTATTGTATAAATAATTTTATTTGAATAAACGATATAGATCATTTTTCTTGAGTATTTTTTTCGGCATGTAACGCATTATCTTATTTGACATTAATTTATTTCGCGTTACGAGTAAGATTCTTGAACAAATTTGCTCGTTAAGCGAGGTTCCATTGTTTTTTTTTGTAAAACATTTAGTTTTTGTGGATTTTAGGAGTTATATAATAAGAGCATAATAATATTAAACGTTCCGTAGGTTGAAAGTTTGTAGACAACCGCCATACATCATTTAAGGAAGTACGAGCACCACAATCACGGCACCATCATCAACTCGGATTAAGTATAGATCAATTAAAATAAAGACATCGTTATGCTCCGAACAGTTAAGATCACTTACATATGCATATTTCGTTTCACTCATCTGCTTTTTTCTTCCTTGTTTTTTGTTCATGATTGAATTATTCATCTCGTGAAAGGATTGCCGGGGTTCGTGCGTCAGTGCAATTCAATTAAACAGACATTCGAGTGCATGATTTCATTCAATTGGACGTAATCGAATTTCCCATGGTACAGATGTAAATAAAGTCATTTTTAAGTAGGCTTTTAATGATGAACAACACTCTCGATCTCGATCTCGCAGCTCGATCGGATGAAGACGATCTCTTCGGCAGTTCGCATCGGCATGGCATCGTGATGTCTGATGAAGGGAATGAAGAGTGTGCAGGGAGAAGCAGTAGAGGAGAGCTCCGTCATGCGGGTTAATTTAAATTCTGTCCGTCATTGCCCTCATTTGCCTTATCAATTTAAAAGGCACATTTTAAATGTTAATTAGAGATCTGAGGACGCCGCCTCGGCTCTTTCATGTGGAGAGATACTGCGATGCTGCTGGATGAGATGAAAGGAGATGGAGAGGAAGGAGGTGGTCTGTAGAAGAGAACAAAACTTGACAGAGGAACAACACACGTATGGAAAGAAACTTGTTGGGAAACCGATGGATGATCCATCTGTGGCTGTTCTCTTAGTTTCTCCTCTAAATGCACAATTGTTACGAGAGATTCTATGGTTTGTAATTAGTACATGGGATTCCTTTTAAAAATACTGTTCGACAAGATTTATGCGTGGTTTGATTTGAGTAGAAAGCTGTAGCTCTTAAGACTTATCCAAAGAACAAACAAACCCAATTATATTTTCAATTTAAACAAGTTAACTTCACTTTACGCAAGATTTCTACTTAGAATCAAACATATCATTACTAATTATTTTAAGTATTTCTTATGAATCTTAGAATTAAATATTTACTCAATTACATATTAATAACATGTTTATTTTAATAGAATATTTTTAGGATTTTTACATTCTAAGAAATATCTTGTTTTGTCTTTTAATTTGTAAAAATCACCCATCAAAATAATATCCTCGAAATAAATCATTTAACTTTGACAAATCGTTAATCCCTAATTCGTCCAAATTGATCAATAATTATGAATATATAAGATAAATTTTTTTATTGGATAAAATCTTACCTATTTTATATACATTAATTACTTAATATATCAACTAAAATTTGTATATCTAAATTTATTAAAACAATAAACAGTACATATTACAAATTAATACGAATTAGTAGACAAAAATGTATCTAGTTGTTAATATCTTAAAAAAGAAACATAGCACTAACAAATATCCCTAAAAATACTGTTCTGTAATCTAGAAAATAAGTTAATTTTATGTAAAAAATTTCAAAACAAAACATTTATTTTATGAACAACATTAAGCAGTTAAAATAACATTAATCTTCCATATCTTTCAAAACCCTTCCAAAAAATAATCAACGTTAACTGCCTCAAGTTAACTTCATAGTGTTTGTTGTTCCCGAATATTTTTTCAATTATGGGAAATTTTATTTTAAAAGTAAACCTTTGATATTTCACATATTTCAAATAATAATAAAAAACGCAGAATCTCAACAAAATGATCAGTTGTTCATTTATGACAATTGTCACCAATTTTTAAGAATTTGAATTGCTGATGCAATTATTGCATTTTTTAAATAGAGACTTCAAGATTTACTAACAGATGGAGCATATTCATCATTCACTTCGACTAAATCACTAGGTTTCCCATTCTGTATATGTATCATATTAATAAGATTTGGTCATCTGTTTTCGTATATTTTTAGCAATTTCATTGTTGTTGTAATATATAAAAGTCAAGTAATCCCCGGGAAAAACGTACTGATTACAGCCAACAAAAGGTATAGGAATTAGTATTATGTCAACTTTATATTAATAATGTAAGTTAACATACAAGCACAAATTACAAAAATGTTAAATTTAATATTAAATATAAATAATAAATGAAAACTTAATGTTTCCATTAAGATAAACTCAATATTATAAACATACTGCACACATTGTCCTCAATTATAGTGTATTCCATTACTAGATGAACGATTAGTTTTGTAAGGAAGGACTTTTGTATACCAATATATACTAGAATATATAGATTTTTGTGAAAAAGACATCACTTAAGTGGCTGCTTTGGTTATTTATATAGACGGATCACAGTTTTCTCGATATTTTTATCACATTTTCGAAAAAATACAGAACAAAAAATCCCAAAAAGATGTTACATTGTTGCTCTTGATTGGTAATATCATTGTTTGTAGTGATCTTGAAGATAAGGTATATTCCAGTAAGATAGAAACAATTCACGTTGATTGAACAGGTCATTGGATTGCAGTCCATAAATACCATGTCTAAATCCGCCTTGTAAAAATTCATGTAAATCGAAAATTAATTTAATTTGAATAACGTTATGTTTGAATAGACAAAATAATTATAAGTATATCAAATTTTAGAAGCATGAATAAATAGTTAACTATGTTTCTTATTTGTTTTTAGCAATTTAGTGAATCATTTGCAGCATTGTCTCATAAATTAAATTAAATAATGCGAGTCGTCCACAAATAGAATAGAGATGCAGTAATAACCGATTTATCAGGAGGGAAGTATTTGAATTGGCAACAACTCACGAAAATGTGAGTGTTTTCTGTTGCATTTACACGTGTGTGTCACGTCCTGGCCAGAGACAGTAACTAATAATACAAAGATGAATGTAAAATACGACGATATAAATTATCACGCATAAATAACGCTGAAAGGAATCCGAAACGGCGACATTGGGGATCCCGGGGGAATTTCAAACGTTTTGGCTCGAATATCGAAAATGAAAGATAGAAAATGAAACATGTACACATACACACACGTATAACGGCAACAAAAGTCAAAACTTTAAAGGGGCAGTATTGAAATTTATATGCGGATTTAGAAAATTTCGCCGAAAATATTTACTCCCATAAATCAGTTGTGAAAATGTTACAAATTAAGCTGTTCATAAGTTATTCATGTGTATGTGTCTATCTGTGTGAGTGTTTATGTGCGTACGTTTGCGAATCATTTATTTTCGTCTCGGATGGCAAAACTATCGGGGATGTATTTATAAAATCAAGTATGTTTTATATTGCCGGAGATCTTTCTTGGCCGCTCGGAGATCGTGATAAAACTTTGGTTTCGGTCCAAGCTGGAAGCGAATTTGTCTTTGCGTTTCTTTCGTTTTTATTACGTCGTTTGAATTATATATCGAAGACATTCATATTTGTTATGTATTTATATGAAAATAAATATTCCACTAAACCAGTTTACATCACCCTTCTTTATTTTTTTTGTGTATTGCCCGTTTGATGGCGTCTTTTATTTTGGATACGTTTCTTGGCATAACAAATATAGTAATAAATCAGAATTTTATTCGACCAAAGGCTATTCCCCGATCTATTTATACCGCATTTATCTGCTTACAAATCTTTCACAAATTTTAATGGAATTGCCAAATTCTACTTTGGTCAGATCATGCTATTAGTGATTTTTAAACAAATTAATCAAATTTTACATTTTTATATTATTAATATTTATTACAACGATTTATTATACAGAACTTTTCTAAATTATTTATTTATAAATTTCAATTAAACTTTTTTCACTTTTGTGTTGTATAATATTAATTAGAAACTCCTTTTAATTACATTTTAATAATATAGAATAAAGAAGTGTTAATAACAATTTGAAGTAATTCAAAAACTTGAAACATTTCAATTACTAGGATATTAACTTGTTTTCAAATGAAATTGATTTTCTTTCGATATATTCCAGTTTTTACATAATATACAATAACATTTCTTCGATAAAATTACTAGGCATTAAGTATAGTAATACCTCGCATAATGCGGCTCTGATCAGCGCCTATTCACTATAGTACGTTTTAATTTCATAACAAACTAAATTTTAATAAAATTATTTTGTATATAAGTATATAAATGATGTCAGATTTTTTTCGTTTATGCGGTTTTGAAGACCTTGATTAGTCCGGTTTCAAATACTGCGGTACTATATTAGGCTCTTCTGTTATAGGAATGAAAGTATTACATCTATTCTTATGATTATATAAACAAATTCTTCAAAATTAATAACAAATCTTATATTGCATACAATATATAAATAATAGAACTATTTATAATAACAATTATAGTTGTAGAAGCTAAGTGAATTTAAAGTACTAAATTATATATACAAATCACTTTGACACAACCCAGTATATTAACATATATCCTTGGTTATATGTGGGTACTACCATAACACATTTCTAATAAATTCAAAAACTGATTTAATGCACTTTTTAATCTAAAAATTATTCACAATAAAGTATATTTAAATATATTACTTCACCATCAACTGTATACTTTGAAGTTTTTACTGCCAAATAGAATATTTTTATTAAAATCGCGTAATTATAGATTAGAATCTAAAATTATCGAGTTCAAAAATTAATCATCAAGCGTTTAATAAAGGTTGAAGTAAAATATCTTTTCCGCAGTTTCATATATTTTCATAATCATTTGATTTTCACATACTATCAGTTGCTAAAAACTTTCCTATACTGAACACATAGAAGCTGAATACTAAATCATTGACATATTGATGTAAATGTATGGTCTTCAAATGTTGTCTACTTAGAGACTCATTTATTTATAAGTTAGCCAACTTAGATTGCTAAGATTTAATATTGTTTCTTTAGAAATATAAGAAAAAAAAAATAAACATATTAATATAGTAAAATTTAGATGAAAAAATGCAAAGAAAATTGTAGATTTTTGCAATACAGAATGAAAACTTTTACTGTTGGAAATTAAATATACTCAGATAAAAAAAGTATTAGAATAAATTATCAAATATTTTAATAGTGTATGTAGTACTATAATAAATTATATTACTCAATTTGTTTGAACTAAAAAATTGTATACGAAATATTTTATTAAATTTATAACAAAAATATCTATTTTTACAATTTAAATTAATTAAAAGACGCAAAAAGTAGGAAATTTAGAAAAAATAACACTCAATAAATCAATCGAATGTATAGAATATTGTTTTTGTATTCTTGTAAAAAAATGTGAGAATAAATGTAAATTATTTTCAATAGTATATTTTTTGTTGAAGATGTCGTGATTCTGTCGATGAATAAAAACCTTACTAAATATCTATAATACAAAATATATTAGATAGTAAATATCATTTTATGAACTATCAGTAATATAGAAATGATGTAATTGCACAAAAATAATTGGAAAAACTGACTACACTGATACAATTATTTATGGATACATAAACTTATTTTTATAATAAATGATTGAGGCTTTGGATGAAATAGAATAGCAAATACACAATAACCTTAATCACATCCAATATTGAACAAAGCACAAAAAACGCGGGAACTTATTACACAACCCAATAGTATTGTCATGATACTTGATAATGCGCAAAGTGTGATTCAGAGAGAAAAAAATGTTACGAAATACCGTTAATAAAATATATATTATATTGTAAATCTCTTTTTATGAACTGCCAGTAATATAGAAATGATGTAATCGCATAAAAAGAATTGGCAGAACTGCGTATATATACAAATGAAGCAATAATTTATGAATACATAAATGTGTGTTGTTATAAGGAAGGAAGGGGGAGGGTTTTCGGACGAAATGGAAATAAAATAAAAGATAATTTTCTTGGATGCACGACATCCGTTCTGGCTGTACACGCGGGTCGCGGCCATTCATTTTTGGACTCGGCTGCATCGTAAAGATGATGTACTGTCCTGACTTCAGGCCGCAATTTCCCTGTCAACAGCAATCGCCTTGTTATTTCCATTCGTTTCCATTTATTCCATTCTTTATGCTTTCTGCGTTCTTTTTTTTTTGTTGGTCGGTTCGCTACTTTGCCGTTGTTTCGGAGCTAAGAATAATGGAACCGTCTCCTCCCATGTGTTTCGCCTTTTTTTGTCTTCCTCCCTTTCCTCTCACTCACTCTTTTTTTATTAATGCGACAATATAGGCGACATTTATATTGCGACGGTGATATAGTGTGTTCATAAATGGTTCAGGAAAATAAACCCGTATCTGTAATTTATCAAAGAGTCGTTGCAGTGGTTCGGTCTCCTTCCATCCCTTTCTAACTGGTGCTATGGAATAACATTGCTCTCTTTTTATGTTCTGTAACATAACTAATAGGAAGCCTTCACACGCAGAATGTACGAGCCGTAATTACAGAGCTGCAAAACCTCGACTAGTATAAAATATAATTAGTGGCCGTCTATATGGGGAGGAGGCCACGTAATGAAAACGTTTGTTTTCGGTTTGTTTGACTAAAATTTACGGCAATTGTACGGACGCCGGAGCTATCGAAAGGGGGTGTCCCGGGGAAGCGGTTTCACACGCAATTATACTAACAATTCCATCGATGAACTGAATATCGTTTTTTCTTTTCTTTCATAAGTTCGTTTTGGCGAGGAGTGGCTGTGCCTGCTCAAATATAATCTGGCCTGACTTTCTCGCATGCAAATGTCGCATAATAAGAACGTGTCCGCTCGCCGCGGTCTGCCCGTTAATCTAAATAACATATGTGACATCTTTATGTTGTAGATCATGTGGGTCTGATTGAAATACGACCTGCCTCGGCCATTTTATCACCGACACCTTGACGTGCACCATGCTATGCCATGCAATGCCATACCATGCTATGCTATGCAATACGCTTTGGCTCCGCACTTCGCAAGCTTAATGACTGCCAAGAACCGATAACTACGTCCGTTATTAGAGCCGCCTGTAGACCAAGAGTCCAGAGCACCCGAAGCACACAAACAGCGGAACGATTCGGCGCCGTTCCGTGCACGCCAGGCACGTCCGACGATCGCCAAATTTATTTATTTTCACTAACTACCACTTTCCCAACTCACTAATTGGATACACCTACAAAACTGTTATTTATATTCAATTTATAGTTGCATTTATAGTTTATTGCGTATACAGTTTGTAGAACATCTCGTGCGAAACCTTGTTATATCTCAAAGCGTATTTGAAGATAACATAACATTTTCGAAAGTAAATGATCTTCAATTATTTCAAGTTATGATTGTCGCTGTCGCTCATTTAACATACATCCTTTCAAGGTAAGTTTTCGTGAAGTCATATTGATAAAGTACTATATTTGAAAAAAAGTATAACATTAGTTATAAATCAACTTAAAATTTATTAAGAAACAAATAACGCCACTAGATAAAATATGTTGTAATTTTCTATATTTTAATTAATAAGTTTTTATATAATAGTTAAAATAGTTTCTACTAGAAGTTTAATTATTTAATATTAAGATGATTAGTGAATCATAATTTTCTTTTATATTTAATGTTTTAAAAAATATGAGATGCAACAGATTTGAAAACTCCTTACAAAATCTTTGTCCGATTTATTTTTACTATTACTTCTTGGATCGATCTCGATTTCATCATTATTTTCTCTTCTAATTGAGTCTTGTAGTTTAAACTGTTATTGTAAGTTCGAATAAATGTGACTTTACCATTAATTTACATCTTCATTGTTCATTTAAATTATTCTCTCCATTGCCACAACTTCTTCTACAATTTAATCATGAGTACCTATCCCTATTGTTTGATATCTGAGACCCAAAGAGACAACTTATTATGCCAGAGATGAACAGAACATTCATTACACATGAAGTATGTTCGTGTGAACGAACAGACATGTAAGTACAACCAATATAAATGCATAGATTATTTATACAAATTATCCATTTCTTGATAAACGTGATTTATTTAAATTAATACTATAAATATTAAAAAAAAATAGAAATTTACTATTAATATTTGTCCTTTTTTATAGGTATATAATGTTAGGCAATAAGTAACTTTTTTTATGTTAAAATATGTTTTTCTGAAACTTACTATTAGTTGCGATATACAAATAACCACATGACAATTTAAGTACGACCATAAAATAAGTAGATATTTTTAAGAACATGAAACTTATCTGTGAAAATAATATTCAATAATTTGTGTGACAATATCTTAACAATTATTGTAAGATGCTTTATACAAGTATTTAATAATAAATTAATATGTGAATATATATGTGGTGATTAAGATAAGGATCCTTGGTGTAGGTAATTGAGTAGTGTTAGAAACTAATTAACATAGCGTTGTGGAGATTAAACGGTATTGAGATCATTTATGATATGTGGAACATAGTTATATTGACGGAGTATATCCATCTGTTCTCAACAATTTATGGAAGTGTTGAAAGCAAATGGAAATGGTAACCTGTCAACTGAATTGCATAGCACGCTGAGATTGAGTAACTTATTTCCCGCATAGAAACCAAATAGTTTAGCACACCAGTGTGATATATATGGTTCGATCGATCTTTGAAAATCCGATTGTTTCGAAAATATATCACATATTTAAAATTTTAGTCCAATTTTTGTCACAATTTAAAATTATAGAATTTTCCGTAAAGTAAATTTATAAAACAAAAATATTCATTCTTAATTATTTATAAAATGAAATATAAGAATAAGTATACTTTTATTTTTAATTAATTTGAGTTATACTCAAATGTATAGTTGAAAATCGTTCTACGTCTTTACTGTTTTTGTAATATAAATTGTGTTTCTAATTTGATATATCAATCTTCTTGATATCTAATATAAAAAAATTGAATAATGTACTTATTTGTAGGATAATTTGAATTTAAATTACTTGATACTATAAAGCTTGTTAAATTGATTAGAATTTTTTTTTTCAAATACATAGTTGTTTGGCGTCTAGTTTCAAAGTTGATTTGAAATTTTTTTAATTTAAAAAATTAAAAATGCACAAGTTTATATTTTTTGATGTACAGTGGAACCTCGCTTAACGAGTTTAATCCTTTAAAATTTTCGGATTTTTATTCACATATTAAATATAAACATATTAAAAAATACACATATGTGTTTTAATAATGATGTAACAGGTGCGCAATTCGGTACCTCTCTTCTCATCGTCACTCGTTATGCGTCAAGCGAGTCATTTTTCAAACAATTCATTTTGCTCGTTAAACGAAATGTTGGTTATTTGAGGTGCTCGTTAAGCGAGGTTCCACTGCATTCTGCTTTTCTTGTTCTTTTCTAAACCATCACACTCCTCACATATCCTGTGCAAAGAATAATTTTTAAATTATGCGGATTTAAGATATAAATGGCAGTCAGAGGTGCCAACTACTAATCTCTATTAAGCATGAAATTTAAACTAAAAATAGTTGGACAGATGTTTGACAGATATTTATATCTCTTGTCACGTATGAATAGTTAATACAAATATATTCAACAGTATGGAAAACTAATTGATATTCCAAGATATGGAAATTAATTATAATTCGAATTTAAATAATTTGAATAGTGGCAAGGATAGTAACGTTCAGGTAGTGGTCGTGGTGTGTATTTACAATAATAAGGAAATTAGTGTTGGTACAAGCGTGTAATTTCGATAAGTATTAATTGAGGAACAGCGAGTAAATTACATTTATCGTTGTCGATGGAAGTGGAAGGCAAGGCGTTTTATTTGTATGCGTATGTCGAATGCAGCAGATAAGTAGAGAGTAAGCGTTTAGTAAATATTTTATAGAATGGGTGGCAGCTGATATGTGGGTAATGAAATAGAGTCATATAATATGTAAGTTCGTGTATCAAGTAATAAGAGAGGCCGAGCAGTCTATTCCTATCCATGTCATGACATGTCGATAAGTATCGGGGAGGTTGAAGAGGAGAAAGAGAGAGAGAACACCAGAAGCTCTTGCAGTTGTTGTGTGTGGATGGAAAGAGAAGGAAGGAGAAGGCGGATCAGACCAGACCAGCTGCGGACCGGCCAACGGGCACGGACACTATCGCATTTCCTAGTTGACACTTGACAACCATAACAATAAACACAGCCAACTTTATATCTCCGACATAAATAATTTATCAGTTAATGGTCAATAACAACAACATAATGTTAATAAGTTAGTGTCGTCGTATAAGAAGGATATAAATTGGATGTGCTGCGCCGTATATTTAGCTACACTAATGTACATGTCTGACATGTATTATAATTGAGAAAACTACTTAAGTGTGACAGGAGGCTATCAACATGCGGTGCCGCTCCCTGGAGTGACCAGTCTAACTGCTAAACTGTTGATCGCCCCGCATCCAAGACCGCAACTCACTAATCCCATCTCGCTCCTCCAATTAGCCCGAGCTGTTTAATAGAAGGAGATGGAGGTAGTAGACCCAACAGCATATCGAGGAACCTAGAACCACCAGACGAAGAGAGCCCACCACAATCATTAACTGTATATACATACACACACCAACACACTCGCATACCGACATAAAAGGCGGCTCACCTGAAACGAAATATGGTTGATGTTGATTATTAATAACAAACCAGTTGGACGCCGATTAAACAAGAATTATGTATGTAGTATCAATTTAAGCAATTTTAATGTTAATTTATTACATAATAATATCGTAAATATCTTTTCTCCCTCTCTCACTCTCTCTCTAGTAACCTGGGATCACGAAAGCCGCGTAATTTATCTCGCGGATGGATATCCTCCCAGAACCTCTTAATTTTTTGACAAATTCCTTTTTCGCCGCACCATAAATCGCAATTCCATCTGGTATTTATTGCACGCGAAAAGACATATATCCGTAAGGTTAGCGAATGAAAATCACTAACTCAGGTGAACGAGTGAACGAGCCAAAGCAGTGAGTATATAAATGAGAGTGAGAGAGAGAAAATAAAAAAAGAGAAAGAGAGAGTAGGAGCAGGAGAGAACACGAGAGAAGATAAATTAGTATTATTTGTTTCTGCGCCGCAATCTGACAGGTATGTATATGAGATTTTTTTATCGCACGAGAAATCTTTTAGAAGCGGTTAACTTATATGGCATGCAATTAAACATAATTGATGGTTTAATTAAAATTTATACAGCCGGCGATGGCTGTTGAAGGAAGGAAGGAGAGGATCGACTCCATCTGACTGAGAGCGCGAGAAAGAGACAGCTTTCGGAGCCCGAGCAGCTAGAGCTTTTTGAAGTCCCGCAATAAATCAACATTTATCCTATATAACGATATTTCATCGCCGATATATTTTGCTTTGAGTATTTTAAACCAAAAGGTAAATAAATCTCCTGGGGGCCTTTTTTCCTGATTATTACTGACGGACGGCGTTAACGAAAAAATATCCCCACCGATTGACAGATCCCATGTGTCGGTTTCGTTTATCCTAGATGGCAGTTGTGATGCATCAACTCTCCTCATCCTCATCCACATCCTCCATCCGTGTGCGGCGCTCATGTGTATGTTCTGTACGAAGGAACACACACATGCATACACATACATGCACACACGCCAGAACGGCGGTTCTGGGCTTTTGATCTCATCAAATGAGGCGCTTTCATGTCGTGTTGTGTTAACGTTAACGTCTCCTCCTCATCCTGATCTGACCGCCCCTGAACTCATCCATCCCCCGTACAAAAATATTTACCACCGCTGAATACACGATCCCGATTTGAACGCGCAAACCAAAACAAATTGCATTCTTTCTAAATCACCTCAAGGACTTTACATCGTTCCATCAATTCATCCTTTTCTGAGATACTCCTCATACGTACCTTTAAAACCACTTAGGTGTTAATTTCTTGAAAATGATTAACACCTTTAACAGGATGTTAAAACTTTCTCCAAAGAAGCATAATTGAAATCGTCGAGCTAAAGAGAAACGATGTAAAATAAATTATTGATTTCCGATTTCATAAAGAAAAATAACGAAACATCTATAATTCATCTATTCTTCATCAAGGATACAAAGGAAAGTCTATGCGTTGATTGATTTTGAAACAAAATATATTTAATTTTTAACAGGAGGATGAATTCAATATGTTGAAACTCTTTTTAATAATTCACTTGGTAATGTAATAAGTATAGTCTACACAAAATATAGTTTTATTTTTTATAGCTGAAATTCCTTTTCACCTCTATTATTTAGGAATATCGTCATCTTAATAAAGGATTTATGTGATCTTGAAAGAAAGTTTTCTGATTTTGTCCTTACAGTAATCCAATAGTGATGATTAAAACTGACATGTTAATATTTTTTATAGAATTCCCAAAAATCTCATTATTCCATTAACAATCCAATCTACAGCATGATTCATCTAACTCAAATTTTATTTCTTTAGATAGTAAGATTTATAAAATAAAATATACTTACAAATATTTTCAAATATTAAATTTATTAAAAAAAAAATACTACGATTTGTGTGAATTTCTTAATGTCATTGACATATTCAGAATCTTATTAGACACGTGTGTAAATATTTCCAAAAGTGCATGAAAAAAATGTATAACTAATCAATGATCGTGGAACAAATTGAAATAAATTATTTAGAATGAAGATTGAATTTGGTTATAATGAAAACTGAATATATAGTTTAGTAATCAAGACATTATAAAGAGATATAATTATTAAAGTTTATTATAAAATTGTCAATATAATTATTACCTTACGTTAATTTGACTTAAGTCATCAACTGTAGAATAAATTTTAACATACTCATACTCAGTTTGATAAATACACTTGAACGAAATTACTATTATTATTATAAGTATCTCAACTATGTACTCAATTGTGTAAACTAAATGGCTTTGGTATTGAGAACCATTAATATAGAAACAAAACGCTACACTGTTTTGTCGCTGACAACAAAGTGACTCGATCACTTTCTTTTTTCTTTCATGTCAATTTGTGAAATGTTTGATTAATGGTGCGCGAAATACTTAATATTAATGACTGGCCGCGATAAAATATAAATAAAGAAATCATGGATTCCATTATTTTTTTGTTTATTCTTTTGACAGTATAAATCCATTAAATATGTTGAAAGCTATTCAGAGTTCCAAAAATAACTACGATCAATCTTATCATCCGTTTTCTATATACTTGGTGAAGACACGACACTCGTCAATATTTCATTTTTTTTAAACGATTTTCTAACAACAATAATATTTTTGAATGCAATTAATCAATAGTAATTCTTAATTTTGACCTTTCGAACTTTGTAATATTATAACCTCAATAATTATTTATGTTAAGTTAGATTAATCTCCCATCACCTGTCATTATTATTTAATATTTTCTAGGTTATACACATCTTTTAAAAGTTGACACCAAAAAGTTAAGCAACAGTAGTTGTGTATATTATTTAGATCGGTGGATTATTAACTAATTTTACTTTGATTAAATTGATATGATATTCTTACCCTACCATTATTATACCGTTTATTGTATCAAGAAAATTAGATTTTGATTATGAAATTTTATATCATTGTATATGATTCGAAGGTAATTTTTTAATAATAATAATAATAATAAAAAAATCTAAATTTGTTATGAGATTTTGATTTATCTTTCAATGGTGTGTAATGAAATAATGTGTATTATGTTAAGACATGTTTCTTTTACAAATCATCTTCGTTAAGTTTTCAATTTGTCCAGAGTTGATGAAGGTTATCCGAAAGCAATCATTCGTGAGAGCTAAAGTTGTTTAATTTAAATGCATCAAGATTTTTCCATCAACACTTGCAATAATAAAGAAAGATTTTCTGAATTTTAGTCAGATTTTATAACAATTACTAGTATTGATAGTTAGTTGACAAGAAATTATAAATAAATATAATGCTGTTTATAAACTGCATGACATAGGACATAAATGTAAGTCAGGTGTTCCAACGACTATGTTTATATTCATAACACACTGGTAACATTAGCATAATTCTTATAGAACTACATTGTATAAATTTGTGATTAGTGTACAAATTGATATAAAATGTAATTAACATAATTATCGTATTTATGATAGATATTATCGGTGTTGTGGATTGTAGATTTTTTGCTTAATAAATATATATGTCGCAGTTAGGATTCGATCAAAAAGCGAATTGGAAATTTCTAGGTTAACGACATGGGAGATTGCAAAATATGTACTTTTATCTTTGGCATATTGCAAGATGATGAATGTGCCGTGTCCTACATGCCGAAATGAAAAAGAAAGAAAGAGAAAAAAATAACGATGAAAACAACAGCCGAACCTCTTTTCGAACGTAATTAAAGCCCGGCTCAATCCGGTGGTGATTTATAAGCGCGATCCGTTGTATAAAACGAGAGAAAACCGGTTTCCTTAATTAACGAACCAGGCAGATTTATAGTGTACTAATTACCAATCAATAATTATTTAGAGTTAATGAAACCCATTTACAATGTTTATTACTAAGGAAAACATGATTCATAAAGGCTACTTGAATATCTGCTCTCGCTCGCCGCCGCCTCCGCCGCTGCCGCCCCTTTACCGTCCCGCCTTACCACGAACTCTTTACTTCTTCATGTAGATGCCAAGCAGCGAGAGCGGTGCTATTTTTCTCTCCTCCGCCGTCCAAGACGTTAAATAATTACGGCTATTAATCACGCGTTTTTCCGACTGCGACTCCTCTTCCTGAAACCTTCGCCAAATGATTAATGACATAATTACCGGGCTGCGATAATCATCTCGATTCTTAAATCATATTGTAGATGGCGCGCACGCCTCTTCCTTCTCCGCCACCTCCTGATTACATCCGAAAGCATCCTTTTATCAATTATCAGCATTTATAATTCAAAATCGAACGCCGAACGGCGCGAAAGTCACGTAATGGATGGCTGCTATTTAACAAATTGCCGCTGTATCTTGTTGTTCTCTCTCTCTTTTCTTATCCTCTCTAACCTTCAAGAGCCTTGACAAATGATCGCAGTTTCACCAACCTAGGTTAAAGCCGCCGTTTCCTCAGCCGCAACCTCAACCTCTAGCTCGCTTCATTCCTCATCCAGCCTTCGGACACCTCGACTCCAAAATAAACAGGAAAACTTAATTACACACCCACTTTACGAAATAAATTGATCGCGCAACGATGTCGACGGAATTAAACTAATTTCCAGGACGCAAAGTAGATGACGAAGAAAATAAAAATGAAATGTGTAATTAAAGGGATGGCGAAAAAAAGGAATGAGGACGAAAGCGCGCGGCGACATTTTATCACGGACTCTGGCTAATCCTTTTGCAACAATGGCTCGAGCTGGGTGTGCAGAAAAACGAAATGCTGAGGAAACGCGGGAATGTTAATCGATGGCTCTCTAATGTGAATTGCATATCAAACCATGCGACAAGAGAATGCATTATTCACCGATCGATCAGCTTCTTCTTTTATCTTTTTTGCTTATTTTATTTAGTTAGTTTTTTTAGTACTTAACTTTGACTCGTTCAAGAAATTCTTAGCAAAATCACCACCACTCTTCTTTGACTCGTCTGTGCATGTGCAAACTGACATTCTATTGCTCTTCACGTTCATTTTTTTGTACTGTAGTAGTGCCTATGTGCGCTCTGAATTTGGTATGGATCGAGGTAGAAAAAGGAAACGATTCTAATAGATTTGGTCTTATCGCTTATCCTGATTTCAATAAGTGGTATTCAAGTAATTACAGGAAAAAACACGTCTCTTATCTAGGGATTTAATCACCACGTTTCACAATACCAATCTTATTTGACTTAATTTATGATAATGTTTTAAATCTTTTTTTTAACTACTTGAAAATATTTGTAATGTTTCTTTATTGTTATTATTTAGTATTGATATTTAAAATATTGATAAATTAATGAACAACTTACTTTATCCAAATGTTGTGAAAGTTAATTGATTTAAAACATAATTTTATATTCAATATAAAAAATATGTATCACGCTTTTCCAACTAAAAAATATAATTGAGTAATTGAATTCAATAATATTGACAACAATATTAGTTTGATGTATATATATAATATGGAAAATTAACTATAAATAGATTATTAATAGATAAAATATATGAAGATTTTTTATTATAACTTTTATATTATTTAGAAAAAAAAAACTATATTTTTCATAAATATTTTTACCAAAATTAATGACTTATATTATAAAATATAGGTTGAATGAATATTGAAATTATAAAATTTCTAAATACGTATTGAAAATTTAAATATTGTTGGTTTTGAAGTCATTACTATTAAAAATTATTATCAATAATAAATTGAAGACGACTTGATTTAATTGTAGGGAATCTATTATTTGCACTTGGTTTAAATATTAATATATACAGAGATGGATATAAGAATGGACCTTGGGTTACGTTAAAAAATAAACACAACTAACTCAAAATTGTTTGTTAATTGGCTCACATACAGTGTTAGTCTAGAGCCGAACAACTTTGGGAGCTAGATAGACTATATATTAGGTTTGCCAGGTAGATAATTAGACCCGAGTTTCCGTACCTTATTGAGTGATTGAAGAATTATTATAGCCGTAACATGTTTATAAGTTGTTACATGACAAAACTATTTATTACTTCTAAACAACATAAATTATTAATTGTCTAGACACAAGACGCCAGCCGCTGTAATATAAACCAAATCATTGGTTAGTAAATAAACCTATAGTTTGATAGTTAGATTCTGTTATATTAGTTGGGTAGAATAAATTAGACTGATTTTGATTAGCCTTGAATATTATGATAATTGTATAAATTATACGGAAAAGTATTAATTTAAAATAAATCATCCATTGTTGGATATTATATGTAGTATATTGTTGGATTGTCTAAAATATAAATACTGACGTTAATTAATATTTTTGATGAGTTTAATACTTTAAAGTATAATTAATCCTGTTTTGTGTATTGCATTCAATTCGCGCAAGTGTACATAGTAAATATGTACAATATGAAATGAAAGAGCATACATTTGCTATGATGATTATTATTTGTGGTCAGATTGATTCATTTGTTTTATTTACGTTTGACGTGTAAATGAAATATCGCGGTTTGCCTTTGATGTCAGCATTGAAACATGTATCGAAAAATAATGCAACACAGGAACAAAAACAGCAGCAGCAGCATCAAAAATAGTAGAAAAAGGCATAGTAATTGAATATTGTATTCGAAATTGATTTTTATTTATTAAAGGGCATTCGTTCGCAAATTGATTTCCGGATAAAAACTTTTCAATTTGTTATTGTCAACTGCAATGATATCGGTGGAGGTAAATAAATTTGTTGAAAATGGAGAAGAATGTAATGGTATGTATGTGTGTATATATGTATGTTTGTATGTATGCACATGTTCCCTGGTTATGGTCGTATAAATTTATATATGCCAAAGCGTATTTTGTATATTATTAAAATTTTCATTTCGCAATGTGATTTGGGAGCAGCGCTGGTTGCATTTGACATGTTATTACATTACTCAGATTTGACGCCCGCGGGATGCGAAACGGCGAACAAAGCGACCGAAACAATGTACAAAGTTATTTATTAAAGCCTAGGCCGGTCGCAGCAGCAAACCCACCGCCGCTCCTCCGCCCCTACACGTCCATATTCATTTTAATCACGTCACGTCACGTTCACGTACAGCGCGTACATGTGAAAACCGTTGGAATTGAAGTTAAAAGACGTGCAATTTCCAACTACTGCGAATCCGCGCACGCCACGCCACTTCGTAATTATAGTTTCGGAATCTATCACGACTTCATTTCAACCTCGTTTGCTTTTGGCTTTTGTTTTCTCGCTGCAATTAATACACTTACGTCCGCGTGTCACCGCATACACATTTACACGTCAAATTAATGTACTTTCAATTATCAATCCATAAATATTTTGATACTGTGAAATGCATAGAAGTTCCTTGATCCGAACAAGAAAATAGATTAACATTAGTTACACATCTACTGACAATACTGTCCTGTTATATTTTTAGGCACATTATAGAAATTTTACAAAATAATGAATATGGAAAATCATGATTTTTTCTATAACAATATAAAGCAATGTATATCGCAGACATATACAGGGTGACCCAGAAAAAGTATACTGATTAATTTTCTGATTTTACTTTCTGATTTCAAGTGGACCATGATTTGTTTTTGAAAAAAAGATAACTTTTATTAAAAAGCTATTGGAAGTATTAAAATGTACTAGAATATCGCAGCAAGTTTCAGGTAGATCCATCTACGCGACTTGCAACTAATCGGATAAAAGATAAGTTTGAAACGAATGGAATTGTCCAGAATGTTTATAGAGAAAGTTCGGGAAGACCAAGAACATTAACGAGCTTCACCAGTTAAGAAAGAGTACTGGAAAGTTATTGCGAAACATCCAAAAAAATCTGTCTCACAAGTCGTGAGATTGGCATCAGCATATCAAGTGTCCATCGCATTTTAAGACTTTGCAAATGGAAAAGTTACATTCCAAGAATGGTACATGCTATCAATGAAGATAATCCGGGAATAATTTTGAAAATGGTACTTGGAAAAAAGTGAACAAAATGTTTTTCTTGCCGAAATTGAGCGCCACAATACCAAATGAAATGTTTGTTGAAGTTTGTGAATCAATAGACCACCGTTATTGGGTGTATTGGGCAGAACGGTAACAATTTGGAAGTCTGTGGTAGTAGGAAAAGTTATAAATTTTATGTAAGTTATTTTGCAATTTAAATATGAATTATATGTGAATACAAACTGAAGTTATAATTAAGCGAACTATTATTAGTGAAAGAACTGACGAGAAAATAAAACAAACCTTACTTATTGTAAATAATTTTGATTTATTGATTCCAAAGTCGATAGTTTTATAATGGTAAATAATACAATATTTTACTAAAAAGAACATATGATGAAAATAAAGTAGTTGTCGAAAACCTAGGTCCCACAGTATCTTTAAATATATTTTTCTACGATGAATATTACATAAATTTAGATTCAATCACTCATTTTTATAAGTTATTTATATCGTTATATTTTTTGTATTAACATATACTCATCAATTATATTAACAATTGTATAACGTTCATGGAAACAATTACAATATTAACAATTCGTGGTAGAGTTTAGTTTGAATTAATTCGGAATATAATAAAATCAATTAGGCTGACTATTCGAGGTATTGAATATTTTATAGGATCTACACACGATATCTAGCAACAAAAAGCAAGATGATAATTTGAAGAAGTAACAGCACTCATTTTATTTATTGATTTTACCTATTATCCATACTGAAATTGGATTATACCTATATAATTAGAATTTAAAAAAAATACTGATGTATTTTCATGCGATTCATATATCAATTATTTAATTATAATATATAGATATTTACGTATAATATGAAATTAATGGCGGAAAGACTTAGGTCGATAGCCCATTGTGACTAATAATTTTTTTTATTATTATGAAATTAATATGAAATCCAAGTTAAGTAAGATTAGGTGATGTGATTGTTGGTAAGGTTATGTGAGCATAGAAGTATATAATGTAGCCTAAACTTGATTCCCAACCCTGCCAAGGTTGGTTGATAAACCAGTTTACAATTTAAGTGAACCATTTTTTAACAAATACAAATCCATAATAAATCTGTGAATATGTAATAGAGGATGTCCATAAGTAGTGAGAATGATCATCAATTATGGATGACAGAAGAAATAAGTTGTTATTGAAATGAAGCATAACAAATAAACAAACGAACAAAGAGAAACGAGTTATTGTTGAACTAAAATACCTTCATTAGTCATTCGAGTGTCCATATACATTAATATTTGAATACAGAAAATGGTTATGGACCTGTCGAGATAATATATTTTAACATATTTATCTCAGAGACACGGCCAGTCCGGACGGGACTGTTCATCATACTGAAATAACGTGGGTACTTTTTGTCCGTTCCTCGTGCGCGCTTCAATGTATTTGTGTATGTATGTATGTATATATGTGTGTGTGTGTATGTTTGCAATTGATGAGTGAATGAAAAACGTTCGAAATGTGACATTTGGAAATTCATTTTTGGAGATAATTTTCGATGCGGGGGTGACGGCGTGACAATGCGTTTGTATGATGAACGAGTTGATGATTATCGATTTGTATCCATGTGGTCGTCGTTCGTGCACGGATTGTGTATGGATTGATGAGGGAGGTGGGGTTCGTTCGGAGCAGGCATAGAGTGAGAGAAGTTGGTATATAGTTTGGTAATGCGGTGAAATGAAGCAGATGTGTCAGTGGGAATGAATTAAGATTGATATTAATATGTTCATTGGAAGCGTGATGGCGGCATGTGACATAAATAGTGTTATAAATGGGCATGCATAAAATGAAGTTAGTACCACTACCACCACCACCACCAGTATCATCACCACAACCATCGTAACCAGCAGAAGCAGCAACAGCAGCAGGAGCATCATAGCAGTGATGCTATGCTATAGCTCTGGTCGGAATGATCCTGCGTTGGCCCGGCCTCGTTCGTCCTGGTTGGCAGTGAATAATGCGAACATATCGTGCCGTGCCGCGCCGTTAGGCCAGATCAATCTTTGTCGAGTTGTCGGGCCGCGCCTCGCCACATGCCAATCCTCCACTTGATTTACACTCCATTGTGAAGCCTGACTCGATCCGACACCGGATTTCCATAATCTGTAATTTAGATTTCCAATTTTCAAAAGATAATTCTTCATGCGATGCACGGCTCTCTACGTCCTCTCGAAACTTCCCCTTATTCCAATTACCACTTATTGAATTAAAAGTTTATATCTAAACACAGAGTTAGCATGTCCAAACAGTTTAATACAATTTATTATTCTATTACACTCTTTAAATATCGGTACTTTACAAACTACACAAAAAAAACATAGTTCTACTTCTTAAGATTTAGTATATACATAGGAAATAAAAGTTTTATTAACATATTTATTTTATTACTTTTTTAAGATATCATTGAATTCACTTCTTATTATATTATCTTTAGAAAATGATCTTATCCGAATTGGAATATCTCCTTGTAAATAAATAAAAAATGTTTCAAAAGAAACTTTGCTAAGTCAAGACAGGATGCAATATTTGAGGATATCCATTTCTAAAATTGGATTAATTATGCAAAATTGTTGAGAAATTGAACAATATAATCCACTGATCAACCAATGAATGTCAATCATTTTAATGATATTTTGACAACTGCTATTTTGACTTTCTCATTAAATCTACAAAATGTTGATTATCAACACTATGGTAGTTGATAATTGCTATGCATTATGGTAAATATACAAGTAGATTTTTTTCTTCACCTATTTTTATTGGTTCAATAATATGTTACGAGGAAACTTTCTTTCCTTGTATCTGGTACTTGATGTTAAAGAGCTTAGACAAAAGTAAGAAAATCTAATAAATGTACAAACTTCTTACTGTATTACAGAAAATGATAATTTGATCTGATGGAAGGTATGACATTCAAGATGGTTTTCATAGAAGCTTCAAATTCTTATGTAATGTCTTTTAGTTGTACAAACCAATTGGAGATCGAGTTTCCATTGTAATTGGATTTGTTTTTTTAAATTTTAATATATTATTTATTTATTTAATAATATATGAATACTTCTGCAACAGTATCTAAGTATCAGTTTACATTTAAAATCGAGCGAAATAAAATGATCGTAAAAAGAAATACAAGAAATCTCTAGATGAACAGGATTTACAAACAATAAACTAGGTGAGTCCAGATAATAAAAAGAAGGGTCGGGTGAAGAGGATGAGGCGGTGAGACAGGAAACGGACAGGAGCAAGAGATTGGTGTAGGCCAACACCCCAGTCGTTTATCTGTATCGTGGCTTTGTTAGCTGAAAGGCTACAAATGTAAAGCGCTTATCTCCGGGAGAGCCACTTCCGGTCTCCCGTCGGGACACGGCAGGTCGACGGGAGTGAATAATCGCTGCTGCCATTGGGGTAAGAGAGTGGCTGTCTGCTCTTCCGCCACGGTGTCCGCCGCCCCCTAACCCTGTCAATTCATCTTCTCTCGGCCGCTCTCTCCTCTCTACCCTTCTTCGCTCCTCGCCTAGTCGTTCCGCCGCCCCCAAACAACCTACTTCGCTCACACTCACCCTTAAATGTTTACACACTCGGCCTTACAAATTTCATTATAATTAACCGACCAAAGCGAAAAAAGGAAATAAATTACCGGATTAACAATCTCTCCAGCTCACGAGAACCTCGCCTCCGGCTCTGAACATACAAGAAACTGGAGAACTATAGGAGAAAAAAAAGCGTAAACAAAATACACACTGCATAAGAATGGAAAGAATTGTACGATAAATCATGATTAACTCCAAAACTGTAATTACCATATGGCGTGCAACGGATTCAGTAGTTTACAATAATAAATAAATCGCTGGTAAACTGACGTAATCATTTCCGCGTATCGTCGATCATACTAACATCACGTTCTTCAGCGCGAAAGTTCCTCTCGATTAACCTCTCTCTTATTATCCCGAAAGTTATGATGTAATATTGACTGCTCTACCTTGAGATGTTTAGATACCTTTGAAATAAATCCAGTGGCGTTTTTTCTGGCAAACATTATAAACAAAATAAGTTTTAATAAAATCTAAGTCAAATACTAAAGTAAATGTAATACAAAGAATGTAAAATCCATAAAAAACATAGATTTCAAAATAATAAGAATGTTATCCAACTGTACTTTTGATATTCATTTTGAACCATATTGTTATTTCTATTTTGATAACTGACATTTCAAGCCTTATTTATAGAAAGTTGTCAAAAAATATAAAATAAAAAGGAACATTTTCTTCGTATTTTGCTTTGTGCACTATAGAAAAGGTAAAAAGTTATGTGAAATGTATGGAGAAAATGTATTAAAAAACGCGTGGTTTGCACAATTTCATCCTTACAAATTCAAAATTATAGATGAACTAGTTCAAGGTGTAAAGATAAAAAAAATGTAATTTACTTTAACAAATCTTCAAAAAAGTATTACTATGGTATTACTTATTTACAATTTGACCGTTTATGACTATAGTTACGTTTACATGATTTTTTTTTTATTTTAAATAAATTTATTATTCACAATCTGCAACAGAATATAACACTGAGCGGAATAGTTTCCCATTGAAAACTTTCCAACTATCTAATATAATATAAATAAATATTAATTTTAACAATAAAAACAAATAACTAAAAACATTCTTCTAATTTTAAAATCTATAAGGGAGATCAAGAATATTATAGCTTTTTAGTCTATGGGCTGTTTCACTATTGTCTAATAAATTTATTTTCTGAAACAAGATTCACAAGAAGGTGCATCGTTTATAGTAGTTAAATATGTATAATACTCAACTATTTAAAGTTACTGTCGATCTCTGATTATCAATTCAATTTTGATTTGATTTTGATAATTCTAAGGTCAGAGTAAATGAATAAAAATTAAAGATGTACTTCCTTCAGGTAACAATAATAACAGGAGAAGTCCTATGACTGAAGAAATATGAGGAGCTTTTTGATGCTATGATAGTCTGAGTATTATTTCATTATTTCTTGTTTATATCAAAATAGCTGATAAACATCAATTGCGGGATTGAAAAATGATTGTAAGCTGATATGTAGAATAGTAAATTAGTTAAACAACAAATGACTGATTCAATACTCAAACTGAATTATATACATTTATTATTAGATTTGGAACAATTACCTTGGTTAATAACTCTAAAATAAATAGAAAATTGACATAAACCAATAAAAGATTCATCGAGTAAAAATAAAAGTTTAGAAAATCAATTGTTAAAGTATACAGTTCGTCGATGTCGAAGTGAATTCCTTAAATGTTTAATTGAGCCCAATCCATCCGAACCGTCGCTCTTCATCCATTTATTTAGGATGCACGCACGCACTCGCTCAGGGACAGGATTGTTTTTCCGCTTCACTCTCTTCTTTTTTTTCCTTTTTTTTTTCATTTCGTTTTATTTTTTTGCCGTAGAAGCGTCCTGCCAATAATTTATGTTGTGGCAAATGCGAGCCACTTAAATTATTGAGCCGCTCGTAAATTATCGTGATACCAAAGCTGCGTTTACGGCGCTTAAAAATTTAAGCCCCTCGCAATAACAATAAAAACCGAAAAGACGTAATGCGTGTTAGTGTATGTGTATGTATAAGAGTTTGAGTGTGTATGGTTGTGAGTGAGAGGATGAGGGGGGGCGGTTTCACGGACCCCTCGACGTAATGAATGTCACGGGGGGCGACAGCTGTCGCGGCTGTAAATCACGGCCTCTTCCATGCGACTACTTCCATACCTTTTCTTAAAACTATTATGGCTCGGCCCAAGTAGGGCGCGGGCCATTTATTTGTTTCTTACTGCCGCGATATTACTTTTCCAAGCGGCCATCTTTGGAACACCATCTTGCCATAACAGTCTACCATAAAAATACATATACACACAGGCACATATAAACTCACATGCACATACACACACGTATGCCGGATATTTCGGACACTGGCCACAACTGCGGGATTATTTCCAGACACTCCGGATTACATTATAACACGACCCAGGAATATAAGAACAAATGTGTTCGAGAGAGAAAGAGAGAGACAGGCATAGAGAGATTGGCGAAATGCAAGCAGGAAAAAGAGAAGAAAAGAAGGATCCGCAAGCACATACCACACGACGCGGCTGAAATTAAATTAATAAATTTGTACTAATTGTCTTCATCCCCTTGGATCCGGATGATAAGTGCAAACAATTTATTTTTGTTTCTTTCTTATTTGATAGAGGGTTTCTTCCATTTGGCGATATGAAGAGGGACAGCAGATTAGTTTTATTGAGAACTACCACCTTTCACATTTGTTATGTTTTTATAAAATACATGAATAGAATTCAACAACATAAACAGTCATTATTACATTGTAATAACGCTACATCGGGTGACAGGACAACAGCGCGCCGATAAAATCGTGCAGGACAAAATGTATTTTTAAAATACATCCAAAACCATCTCCTGTATCTCCAAATTGTTCCTATTCGCTCTAATGCCTTAGGTTTGGGACTTGGTTTTGGATATATTTTAAAAATTCTCATGCAATTGACGTAGTTCTTTTAATTCGCGCTTTGGTCCTGCGCGCTTTTATTATTGTGCAGTTTTCAAATTTGATTAACATCTTCTAGTGTAAGATTTGTTTAATAATGATTTCAATTGCATAAAACAAAATCTATTTATGTATTCTTTTAAGGGCGACAAATAGCCGAATGGTTAAGTCGCTCTACCCACAATTTCGTGGGCGCCGGTTCGAATCCTGGTCAAGCCAGACCCTTTGTGAGCCCTTGTGAGCAATAGGACCATCGTTCATCACAGATAGACAGTCAAATGAATGAGGTTCAGCATATGGACCTTCAGCCAAGTCGTTGGACAATGACAGTGTTATGGAAATAGTGGAATCGCAGAGCATCAATATACTACTGAAGTTAACCTACAAGACGACAGCCAATCAACAAATTAAAAAAATCAAATCATCATAATGGTAACTATCTACCGGGAAAGATTATCCATCTAATGTCAACCGCGATCTTAAATTTACTCAATGTTCACATTGATGAACAAATTATGAATAAAATTATATGACATAAAAAAAAAGTATTCTTTTAAATTAATATTTCATGTGTGTTATATAGCTATAATATTTTGTAAATTAATGATTTAGTATACTCAAATTTATCTTTCCATTTTAAAGTTAAAATTACTTAACTTATATTTTTCTTAATTAATTTAAAATATTTCTTTCTTTACAAAAATTTATAATCATTTATACTTTATTTACATATTTGTAATACAATTAAATAGGGATACATACTTTCAGTATTGTTGTCCTAGTATAAAAAATATTTTGCTTGTGTGTCCCAAAAAATATACGATGTTTTATTCTCCATAGATTTCATGAAAGGAACATTTTATAAATTATAAAACCAACTATATTGATTAACAGATAATATTGGATTTTTTGAAAGGAAAATTAAGATTCTGGATAAAATTATTAATTTCATCCAAAAATACCGAGACATTTATTGGAAACATTAAATATTTTAATTAAAAACCAGTTAATCGATAATTTTGCGGTAATTGTTTTAAAATTCTTTTAGTTTTTCTTCATTTTTACTCAAATTTTCGAAATAACCGGTAATTTTGTTAATCATATTGGCCGTTAAAACCATTTAAACGGTAATGGAAGACCTAATTGCTATCGATCGTAATTCTCACTAAAAAATGTGATTATTGTTCTAAAAGCATCTAGTAGAGAGCATTTTTTTCGCAAATTGAGAACTATTAACAAGAGTGCATCTATATAATCTAGTGTACAGGAAATGTTAATCAAGTATAAAACGTTATATTGTTACAATATAATACGCATTTCCTGGGGAAGAAAGGACTTAAATCGACCGCACCACGGTTCTCGGAAAATAATTCAATTGATAAACATGTTATAAAAGTGGTCGTTGTCTGTCATTAGCCGTGGATACTCTCTTTGCATTACATATTATTGAAATAACTGGCATATACATATAATGAATATGTTAATTCACAAATTACATACGACGAGCGCATGTTGATGCATAAATAAAGAATGGTAATGAAAACAACGAGAACATAAAAAAAAGTAGGAAGGACGACGACGCATAAATTATACCGTCTCGAAATTAAATAATACATAATGGTCGGATCATTGTGCGTGGCTCCAGCAAAACGAAACAAAACAACAACAAAAAAATAACGTAATGCATGTAATGCGATGAATTGAGTTCTTTAAATCTAATCCGTGGGGTTGGTCGAGTGTTCAAATATTGTAACCAAATTAGAGGCAGAGGCGCGGACTAAGTTGTAATTTTATATTGAATTATCATAAATATAGGTTTAGCTCAACTCCGGTCAGGCCTTAAATTAAATAGTAATGGATATACGTGGCGCCAACAACACATTCCTAGGGTTTATTTAATCGCCGGTTCTTTGAAGCCATTAGTTCGACCCACGAAATATTTGGAGAAGCTTTGTATAATGCATATCATAAAAAAGATTATTATCAATACCGTAATCAAATCGAACAGAAGCAGTTTAAGCTATGACTACCAAAAGAAATTATATTCTTTTTATAAAAACTGCTACTACATATAAACCTCCAATAATAATTACTTCAATAATCAACATTTATTATTAATTATATTGAATTAGTGAAAGTGCATTTAATCTCTGTTTACTAGTACGTTGTTGCTGCAGAAATCTCATCCATTCTTTTCAAGTAGGATACATTTCTGTGGATTAGTGGATTTTGTTCTAGATTAAGAACATTACTTCTGTTCATGAAAATCATTAATATACTTTTAAAATAAATTTTATTTTTGTTATGATATCTGCATTGTTCGAAGCCGTACTATGCGAGGTATTTACGAAAATAGATAGGAATTTGTATATAGAAATATGGTTTGAATTCTATTTTGCTGGTTTTAAATCTATGTTTTTAATTTGTGAACTAGGACTACTTTTCCTAAGTTGATCTTATTGCTGATATGTCTTGTCTTATTCTACAGTTTCTTCACATATAGCCAAACTGTGGCTCTCGAGCCACAAAACACAAATATTATATATATTTTATATTTTGATTGAGAAGGAAGTTTTGATATAACCAAGTCCACAATTTCAATTGATGATCAATTCAATCATTAGAAAGGAGAAATAACATTAAGTAATTTAATTCAAATAGAGGATGATGAAATGACATAAAACTACACCAATAAAAACGCAATTGAAAATAATAATATTTTTTTTTAAAAGAAGTTACTAAAAAATGGTTAAATCGAGTTTGGCGCAAAATATAACCAGAAGTTGTATTAGAAAAATATTATACAAATTTGAAATCAAGTTCTACAGATGACTCGATCAATACGTTTCGAAAATGTCGATGAAGATCTTAGAAATTCTGGCCATAGTATTGTTACATGTGAAAAAGAAGTTTTCTTAACGAAATGATTTTGTGCAACGAATCCAATTCGTTAAAATAGGTATGATTTTGCATTTACTATTTGTATCTTTTCAAGGACCAAAAGGATTATACTTTCTTATTGGTCCAATTAAGACAACTTTGACAAATAATTGAAAATATTTATTTTCTTTTGTTACTCAGATTAAATGTAATAATATTAATGTTATTGTTTAGTATTTTTTTATTATTATAAAACCTAATATTTATTAGATTCGAAATATGTGTTTCAAATATAATTAGTTACAAACAATAAAACCATATTGAATTATTTTTTATATTAAATTAAATAAAAAGTTAATATAAAGCGAAATTTGTCCACCTTATATAAATAACTTACACATGGCATAATAATAGATAGATTAGAAATGCTTGTATTGACTACGAAAGACAAAGCTAAATTATTCACTAATTTAATTACGTTCTGCCAATGATGGATGGCATTTGTTATTGCTGAATAAACATGAAGCATTAACGTTGAATATCAATGAACCTTGTACCATTTCGAAGCTTCAATAGAACTTGAAATTGATTTCCCATGAGAATAATCTTCAATGCGAATAATGGAGATAAAAAAAAGTCCAAAGTGGAGTCAATCAAAAATACTGGTAGAAAAACATACACAAAATGAGGATTAATTGTGATGGATAAAAAAAATAACAATAACAAATGCTTCGATCTGGGTCATCCATCTTCGAATGCATTCGTATTGGTGTTTAGTGTTGGTGAAATGATAGACAGGCGGGTGACGGAAATAAAAAGGACCAAACTTAATCCCACACATCAAATCCCATTCATTATGTTAGGTAGTAGATATGCTTTGTTGAGGTTGAACAACGGACGTGTTAATATTTTGTTACCCATTGTGCGATGCGCTCGTGAAAAGCGAGCATTGCGCTAAAACGACGATCTTAAATAATAATGTTTTCGGGATTTTGGGGCGTTGCGGGGTAGGCCGTAATGGCCGTGCGGCGATGAAAAATAGTTTCCGCATCCGGTTGAATGATAGCTTATGTACTTTCCTAGCGGCGTGATTTAGGGTGGAGGCCGCAACCAGCAGGGCCTTGATTTATGGAGCCATAACTGAGTGCAGATTATCCCACCGAAAGCTCCACAAATCATCCACCAAAAATTATTATCGTCGCCCCGTTTTAACGTTTAATTCGTTGTTGTATTTAACTTTTAATGCCCTTTCGTAGAAGCATGGAATTATTATTGATTCTCGTGTTATGTGTGCAATAAAAGTGGCCGTGGGTGGAATGGAATATATTGATATTAATGTTATGATTATGGTTGTTGGGGGAAATTTCGGTTCGTGTTCGATCTTCGCGAATGCAGGGAAAAGAGAAAGACCTTATTCCATTCTCACTCCTCCTCCTTCTTTTTATACATCTCCATTCTCCTTCTCCTGGAGCGCATTTATTTATAATCCAATATCCGAATCGGATTGTATGTGAAAATAAAATAACAGTTCCCGAGGAAGTGAACTCCGATCTACGTAGGAAATTGCCATGTAGTTCTTTTATGCTCGAAGACAGTTGAGCTACATTATTGACCTCCCTATCGCCCAATAAACGGTTATAGCGACATAACTTTAACTCACTTTATACAACTTTTCCAATCTTATCTTTAAACATGACTTCTTTGCGAGGGATTTAGTTAAATTGAGGGGTCGTTTTCGACGGGAATTCGGGCGGATATGGTTAAACGGAAGCCGCTGACCACCGACCGGCCGACGTGTTCGGAATTTTACTGGCCCTGCTGAAAACTTCCTTTTTTACGCTATAAAGAATACTGGAGGGATACGAAAGAGAAAAAATGGCCGAAGGCGCATAAAAAAGAATAAGAAATGGAGAGAATTGAGAGAGAGAGAGAGAAAGAACGAAGGATGAATACTACAATTCTGGCTTCTACCTTTCATAATGCGGAAAGGAACAGAAGCTTTCCCTGCAGTTCTATATCCGGTGATCTATGGGCAGCACACATTGCACTAGATGGAACGCAATATGTCCGTTCGAGAAAGGCAATAACCATTAAGTTTCGAGAAAACTGCCCCATTCGCCGTGACACGAGCGGCGAATATACGGAAATTTATATCATTCGGAATATCGGATAAGAGGAATGGACCACATCAAATATACTCGCTCCGGAAATTCCTTACGGAAGCACCCATTTTTAATTGAACTCCAACCTTTTGCACACTCGACAACTAACACACATTCAACAACCACATCACCACTCACCAATCACCATATATCACTTCAAATTGGTTAATAATTTGATAGTATATTATTCTTTCTTTTTTATTACTTTCCTATATACAGAATCCTTTCCAGTATATTGTATGAATTCTTAATAAAATAGACAATTATTTGTTTAAATATAATCAATAAAATAATATCATAATTTGAAATCATATACGTTTTATGAAGCTCATATAAATGAATTAACTTTAAACAACATTACATTAATAACAATCTCTTATTGCAAATAAGATATAATCTTCGCATGTGTCTATTGTACATCAAAAATATTTTTATTTAGGAGCTGATGTCAATAATCAATCGGTAAACTTTATTTCTTATTACAGTAAAACCTTTTTTGTGTGGTAGTTAGGGACCGCATTAAAAAATATTGGAAATTTTCATAAATTCTTACATAATACAAATAACTTTAACACTTAAAAAATACGTCAAAGATTTACGAAATACATGAGAAAGAACATTCAAACAAAATAAATAATTAAAATGGAAACATTTTAAATACATTGCACATACATAATTCACTGCTACAAAATTACAATGGTGCCAACACCATTGGAATTGGTTGTATTTCATTAAACGCATATGGAGAAATGGTCGGTCTAATTTATTCTTAATTTCTGTAATTAACAAGTTTTTGATACTTTTACTTGTTTATAAATCAGTACATCATTTTTGAAATTTAATAAATGACATTTTATTTACGTCATGTTTTGAAAAACACAATTATTAATATTAATTCATGTCGAAGTGTGTGATTTTATGTTTGATCTTAGTAATTTAGTATCATTTAAAATACTAATTATTAAGTTAGTAAATACATGCAACTGAGAATATAATAATAAACTTTTACAGAGTAAAATTGGCAAAATGTTTAGATCTAAAGAACAAGTATATGATGCCTTTTTTGAAAATTTTCTAAAGACAAGTTTGAATAGTTAGATCCTACCTAAGAGATTTTTTTAGCTGTAAAGAAGGTATTACTCTATAATATTGTTAAAAAGAAGAAAAACAATTACTAAAATATCTCTATATCGAAATAAAATTGAAAAAGCTTATTTGGAAATGTTTCACATTGTAACAACTAAGAAATATATATAGATATCACAATTAAATGACTTTTTTGGTTAAAAATGTTTAAAATAAATCGTAAATAAAAAATAATATTTTATCTGAAGTAAATTTAACTAATAGAACTAATTTTTCAATATGTTTTAATACGAGCAATTTAATCGTGATTGAAGTGATGTTTCTTATTTTTTTCTTCAATTACAAATAATCGTGTGATTAATCGTTCGATTCATAATAGGAATGTATACTGTCTTAATGAGCAATTGCATATACAAATACTATACCTAAGTAATAATTAATGGGCAGGAAGAGATAATAAATATTTTTTTACTATAAGGGCGATTAATAATACGTTGCGTAATTGAGGCAATCATAAATACGTGTACAATTTTTTTTATGCGTTTACTTTGTGTTTGTTCCTTTGTCCGTGGTAGAATTATGCGGCCGAGTGGGTTCCTATACAACAATAATTGATACGTAATAATGATTTAGTGCAATTAAATGATGGTTGTAAATGGTCGGAGGCGGAGGAGGTGGAGAATAAAATAAATATAAAGGAAGAAGAGGAGGAGAAGGAGGAAGGATGAAAAAAAGGACTATGTGTAGCAGCAAGAAGGATGTTGATGGTGCGCGGTGAAATTGCGGTGCTGACCTTGCCGGGGTATTATTAATGTGTCCAATTAAATATTATAAATGGCAGTTTCGGAGAATATTGAATTCACAATTTATATTGCGCCTAATAGAACCGAGCCATGATTAAGTTTTATATTGGCCTAACTGTTGAACACGGTGATTACGGTAACGACGCTTTTTATTGTCGGTTAAATTAGGGCCGTTCATTTTTTCCCCCCGCCAATATATAATTATCCATGATTGCATATCATTAATCTGCTTTCGGTATAAATAATAAATGGAAATAATAATGCCAACCAAAAAAATAAAAATGATGACGAAGTAGAAGAAGAAGAAATGGTCGGAGAGCGAAAAGAGCGAGAGGTGTTGATGGGGTATTGGTATGGGTCGGAGGAAGATGGAGTGCTCGATGGTATGGTCGGTTCGTGTGTGTATGTGTCTGTATGTATAGGCTGATGATTATAAGGCCAAGTATAGTGGCGTGCCGTGGAATTACACGAATGACAGTCATAATTCTTATGTGTGAGGCTCGCCTGTATAATTTGCACATGATTGATGTGTATCCAACATGAGTGGTTATTACCGAGTTCGCCTGCTAATATGTAGGCTAGCTGGGCAAGTCTGCCTACGGGCGGGTTATTAATCATTCTTATACGCCGTTCTGACATCCTTGCCCACCATTCTGTCAGACCATTCATAATAAAAACACATGCCCCCGTCTATCCGCAACGACTTACATGCATCAAAACCTCTTACCTTGTCTTACCATGCCGTGCCATGCCATCCATCCATACCTTACCATGGCTAGTCTGCCCCCTCTTCATCACTATCCGACCTGAGATCCTCCACGGGGGACCGAGGGCCAAAAGATTTAATTAAATGCTGCCGGCTTTTGCCCTTACTTACTACGGCCGACAGCTATAAAATTTTATATATATTTTTCGGATATAAATCATCGTACGAAATCGCTTTTTCGACTTAATCATCTTCAAAGCACTATTGAGCTACCAATTCTATTTCAAATTGCACTTCTACAAATTGCACATTATTATTTTTAAAATGAGATTTTATTTGAAATTGGACATGTATTTTTCGGATATAAATCATCTCACGAAATAGCTTTTTTACCATTTTTCGATTTAATTATGTTCAAAACACTATTGAGCTAATAACTGAACTTCTAATAATAGTTTTAGCTTTGCACATATTTAGGTTGGAATTACATTTATAAGTGGATGTATATATTTTTTTGGATATAAATCATCGCACGAAATAGCCTTATAAATTATGTTCAAAGTACTATTTATCTTCATATTACAGTTCTAGTTACTAATTCAACATTATATTAAAGTTCAATAAATGCACACGGTTATTTTTGAAATTGGGATTTTATTTAAACTTGATTGGAATGCATTTCAGATTCATCTGAATGTATTTTCAATGGATATTTACTTAAATTCTTATGCAACTGTTGTAATTAATAATATGTGTATAATACCAATAATTTATTTCATAAATAATAATCATAAAGTATAATAATTAACATTATTTAGTCTCCAGAGTTATATATGTATATAAAGAAATATAAATTCCTCCAATGAGAATAAATTTTAAAGATAAACAATAAAGTTTTCTTACTATTGTCTTGTATACTGAAATCTCCACAGTATACAATCAACCGGACCAAGGGTGGATTTAGGCATGATCTTTATAGGTTGCATATGTGGTCCCCATCGAGATCAAAATATAAATATAACAAACCTAAACATGATTTATTTGGATAGCATCCCAAACCGTGTTAGTCGAGGGCCCTAAACAATTTTAGTCAAGAGATCCAAATAATGTTATTCTTGGACCTCAGACAGTGTAATCTGAGGACCCCAATCAGTGTACCTTGAGGGCCACAAATAGTGTTAGTCGTGGACCCAAAGAAGGTTAGTTTTGGACCCTAAACAGTCTTAGCTGAGGGGCTCCATACAGTGTCCGCCGCGGGCCCTAAATAGTGTTAGTCGTGGACCCAAAGAAGATTAGTCTTGGACCCCAAACAGTCTAAGGTGTGGGCCCCATATTGTGGGACCTCAAACAGTGTAATCTGAGGACCCCAATCAGTGTACCTTGAGGGCCGCAAATAGTGTTAGTTGTGGACCCAAATAATGTTAGTTTTTGGACCCCAAACAATGTATGCTGAGGGCCCCAAATAGTGTTAGTCGTGTACCCAAGAAAGGTTAGTCGTGAACCACAAACCCTGTTAGCCGAGTGGCCAAGAACGGTGTTAGTCAAGAAAAAATATGTTTGAAAACAAACTCATTTTTCTTCTATTAAACTGAAGACGAAATTACATTATTATTTAATATTTGAATTTTTAATTGGAATTTTTCTAATTAAAATATTTCATAAGTATAGCTTCTTCCATTAAAATTGTTATTTATACATTAGTAAACAACAAATATAATTATCAGGAAATTATTTGAAATTGTTTTTCTTTAGTGATTTGATATTCATTAATTAACGTTTGAGCGATGACTTCAAATTATAACAATTATATGCATTTCTTGTTATAAATAATTTAGTAATTAATTTTATTCTTTGTTTTAATTAATCTGATTAAGAAATATTAAAAAAAAACATTGTAAAATAACGTTAGAGGACTATTCTCTCTTTATAAAATGTTAAGATGAATCTAGTACATCCGAAATCTTCTCGTTCTAAAAGGCTTTAACGCCGAGAAAGCAATAGTATTCGAATCTCAAGATTTTACCTCTTAGAGAATTGTGAAAGATGCCGAACAGATAAAAAATAACTGCAGGATTTTCTATAGAGCGAAATCCTGCAATTTTTTCAAAAAATATTCAAAATGTTTGTTTCATTATTATGTATTTAAAGTTTTCACTTTAATAGATACAAAATTGCAACTGAGAATAAAAATGGTAAAAAGCATTTTGTAACAATTTTTAAAATATTAATAAACTAAAAGTTTTATATATAAATAAAAACATATAATGGTAATACAAATTTATTTATCTACTTTTGTTCACTCATAAATATTTCAAGATGTTGATATGAAATTACATTTTGCAAGAAATATAATTTATGTTTTTTATAGTTTCAAAAGTGATAAATACAATTATGGTTGTTATTGCTGATGATTTTATACTGCTTTTTATTACATTCAAATTCCAAAGATTATTACCTGACAATAATTTAAAAGTTAACAACGTCGTATATTTCAAGAGATAATTTTTAATGTTCATTGATTTTGCATTTAGTCATTTCAATGGAATATTATTATAAAAATTTATAATTAAATTTTCATTATGATATTACTATTGAAAAAATATATATTTGTTGTTTATTTGACATTTTCATTCAATAAATCGTATTTTTGTTACTTACATTGAAAGTAAATTTATTATTTTGAAATAAAGTATTTATTTTTATATAAATTATTGCTTAATCACTTATTGCTCTTTTAAGTAGCTTTAAAAAAATTGTTTCATCTCTTGCAAGCAGTTCTGATTAAAAAACAATTTTCTAATGATCGATGATCTAATAATATTAATAGTTCTATTTTTACTTATTTATTAATTTTTAGAAGTGTTTCGTAATTGTCGTTTCTTTGGATTAAAGTATATAATTTATTCCATTCATAACTTTAGTACTTATAAATAAATTAATTGTTGTTGTTGCTTTGGTGATAATTTTGTGCTTCCTTTTATTACTTTAAAATACCAATTATTATTACCTGACAATAATTTTAATGTTAACAACGTCGTAAAAATCTAAATTAATTTTAAATGTTTATGGATTTTTTTATTTAAAAAGTAATTTCAATATAATATTTTTACGTTTGGGATCAAATATTCATAAACATTTACGATTTTTTTTTGTAATATTAGAAACATCAAATTTCCTTAGTTTACTTCGAACAACGGTCTATCGACCAAAGTCTTTCTAGCAATGGAGTTTGTTTACAATTTCTGTATTTCATATAAACAAACATTTAATGAAAACAATTAAAAAAATCATATTTTAGTAATTTAGACCAAAAAAATGTTATATTATTTATATATGATAAGAAATTAGTATTGTTTAGTATATTTCAGGATAATTTGACATTTTTTGTTTTTTTTTTTAGATATATAATTTATTATTTCAAAATAGATATTTCATTTTTATATATTCTTTCCTAATAATTATGTCTCATAACTGTGACAATGTCGTGTCTCTTTACCATTAGTTCATAGCGTTTATAGTAGTTTTAAACTGTTGTTTCGTTCTGGTATTATTACCTAAAAGCTACATTATTTTTTATTTGCATGCATATTTATTGCTTTTGCATTTGTAATAACGTGTTATATTTATATTAGCGATTAAAGACAGTTTGCATTTTTTTACAGGCGAAGTGGAGACTACTGAAATTACGTAAGACGGTGGCAATGTGTGTTAGGTATAAATTGCGAGAGGTTATTAAATATCGTTGGAAAGGATTAGGGGCAACTTTGGGGGCTAATTCCGTCGTGATCTCGGGGGCTTAGGAACGGACGCGGTCTCGGCAGTTTTGGGGAGAGAAGGTCTTCCACCCGATTCCCCCTCCCCGGTTCGAGCATTTAGCTGGGAAACACTCTCAGAAATTCCCCGCACGGCGACTTCATCAAAACCCCTTAAGCCCGCCTTGATAACAAGCGGCTAATCCCGGTCTCCTCGGGAATGCAATTCCCGGGGCGCCCGCAAATTTATCGCGCGAGTCCGAAAATCCTTCGGCAATTTACCATAAAGATTTCCACACTCCATTACAGTGGATGGTTGTAATCGCGGCGGAGCGATCATCGCATCGTAATCCATCCACGCTCAGTACACCTGTCCAGGTAATAAAAGGAACGAACCTTGAGTTTAGTTGGTATCTTTTAAGATGGAACTGGAGGATTGGGTTTTGAAACAATTGAAGATCGCTTTGTTCGGTGCCCCTCCTCATCCTCACTTTACTCTTTCTCTCTCCAAAAGCCCTCCTCCCTTCGCCCGTTAATGTAAGTACTTGCAGTGCGGAATAATATGCTATGGCATTGTCCCGCTAATCCGCAACTACGCGGAGCGTAATCCTCCCGAAGATATATTGTTTAACGCTTTCAGCAAACGGGAATTGTTATTCGCACCTTGGAATCCCCCCAAAAACTGTCGCATACCCTATTCTTAATTTTATTACATCCACTTTCAGGATTATTTACAGTTACAACATGAGTTAACCCAAATTAAACAACCGTCGTTGCTAGTAGAAATCAGTCTTAACACAATTCTCTACACGATACTTGTCAAGTAACTGTCGCATAGTTTTCTAAAATTATATTCCGAAACAACTTAAAAGTAGGTTTTTATGAATCTTATGTTAAAAAATAATGTATATGTTATAAAAACAGACCTTGTTTAATGCTTCCTCGATTAACGCAGATTTGACAATATACTTGTATATCTTAAAGAGACTTCGTTTTTTTTGCTGTCATCTAAGAACACATCGTAAGCACTAAACAGTAATCTATATAATACAAAGAATTAATTATTTGCTAAGGAAGAAAAGATAAAATTTAGTTGAGAACATGAAGAACTTCTTGATATTTGGTAACAAATTCATACATATTCAAATACAAAAGTATACTGGTTAAACGTATGAATCCTTATTTATGGACATGCTTAAAAAAATGCTATAAATAATGTTAATTTCCTCACACATCCTTCAATTTGAAGAATGCTTTCAAGGTAAAACATCAAAGGAAATTTGGATGTATTCATTCGGTAAAGATTAAAAAAATCAGGTAAAAAATGTTTTTTTCCTTTGTATTTCGAAATCTACAGAATTTAATCCGAAATTCAATTAAGATTTAGACAACAATATCTATGTTGTAGAGACACCAAAGCAGCGATTTTGCTAGTATTTTCCACAAGATAAAACAACTATTTAGAAAAGTTCTTTCATGTCATTGTATCAAAATGAAACTCATTTTGTTTCTGAATTGGAGGGATAGCACAGGAGTCATTATAATACTGTGACTTTCTTATTCCAAATCTAAAATCAGTATAATAAACAAAGAATTATTACATTGTTAAACTAATAGATTTTGAAAATTACGCTGTAATCCTTATAATATACTATATTTTAGGAAGTCAGTTGATTTGTATTTTTGTAATTATATTACGACAAAATAAATATGCAAATGGTAATATATCTTCTTCCATTATCATTTATTATTGTAATTGTTTCAAATATGGTAACTTTTTTCTGTTTAATCTTGAAAGTAAAAGATGTGTATTTTATTTGAAGCTATGCTACAATAGACTGTATATAAATAATGAACTAGATGAAAACATGTAGTGTTACCTAATAATTTAACCTTTCGCCCTTTAATTACTCGACACTGCATGGCAGCATCATTATGATGATCCATCGGACAGATCACAAACATCACCGTCGGCGTGATTTCGAACTAAATTAAGCACGATCCACTAATTCGCATTAAATGTGAACGCGCGATGGGGAAGGGATGATACGAATTTCGTTATTGAAATCATGCACGATAATGAATGGACGAAGGGCTGCGATGTGACGTGCGAGAGATGAGAAATGGGATTTCGTTTTACAAATGACGTGGCTCGGGGGGTTTTGGGTGGCAGAGAGAGAGGGGTGGTGGTGGTATTTCCAGCCCTTATGAGTCAAACTGTCAGCGAATAAACGGGTCGACCGTAAATGGTATCTGATTACGCAATTCACGTGACAGGCCACCCCGCTTTTGTTCCATATTGCGTTGACACACTGAATACACAGGCATCGTTTTCCCAGGGCAATTTGTAAAACTAGACCATTTATTTTAAGTGGAATGTCATAATTTTTTATCACGCGCATTTATAACAATTCATCACGGCCCGAGGAACGGAACAACGGATAACGCCTATTTATTATTTCTATGGTTGTTGCAAAACTTAAATCAACGAACTTCAACGAATACACTTTAGGTTACTTCAAAGTTTCCAAGCTTAAATATCTCTCGTATAACACTGTAATTCTAGAACACGGTTTTGCTCTAACACGTTTAGAGAAATGACACCCAATTCTCTAACAATTTGAATAACACGATATTTGGTTTCCAAAATGTGTTTCAATTTATAAATGTGATGTCATACGAAAGGTTACTTTCAAAATTGATCATGTTATTTCGATCACCTATGTAGATAAATACTAATATTTTTTCCAAAATTTTTTGTAAAGACAGAAGATATTAGTCGTTAACAGTGCATAAGTTTAATGTGATGTAATTATATTTTCCTACGCAATATTATAAAACTATAAAAATTATAATGTGAAACATTTGGTGACAAATTTTGATATGCAAATTGACAAATTTATCTATAAAAGTAAAGCAATTTCAATCTGCCATTTAATCAATTTATCAATCGAACTATAAAAAATAGAGTAAATTTCAATTTAAATTTTTAAATTACAGACGCAAATAATTACAAGAATTGAAAAAAAAAATACTCAGAAATATATGAGCCAAATAATATGGCAAATTTACTAGAAAAATATAACATTCAAGAAATCAGGAATAATGTAAGCATATGATTCAATAGGTTTCTAAAATGATGTAACAAATGTATTCATGCTGATAATAATATTTTTGAATCTAAGATTATGAATGTTCTGAAATATTGTGAAATAATTACATATACATTGAAAACGTTTATTTTTCTTGCAAAATGATCTTGAATTTTAAAGAAATTTTATTGTTAAACAATCAACTTTTGGTTCGTATTTTACATACTTTTTATTTAATACTAATTTTCTTAAAAAAATCATCTTCTTATATACAAACGTATTATTATTATGACCATAATATTATTATACTTCTGAGAAATTTTGAGGAACGATTCGTTAATTGTGGTATGATTTTATAAGGACAAAAATATGTTAATTATATGTTATATCTTATCTTTCAAACAATATCGTAACGTTATGTAAGTTATACTATATAATCATCAATTATGAAATTAATTATAAACCTACACAGTTTCTCTTAATATAAAATTTTCTAGGAACATAACTGCCGTGTTATACGAAGAATTTGTAATTTCTATTTTGCATTATTCAACTCACAAATCATAATTTATGGGACACGCTTTTGAACGAACAAATAAATTACGTTAGAATGGATTTACTATTTGCCATTTAATACTATGTGTGCATTCCGATAAAGTTTTTATTATATTTTTTTTTTGTTTCAGCTTTGAATTTTATACTGGTTCCGAGAGGGAAATGCGGACGTAATTCTATAATACTGAGGAGGATAGACATGGGACACGTGTCTAGAGTTCCATATTTGTACGGAACCCTCCCGGACATTTGACATTGGTTTTGTCACGAGAGATTTCCCAATCTGCCACATGTTCCTCATCACATTTATTACACTCCACAACGCTTTTAGTTGTTGCCCTTCCGGTTGCCTTTTTTTTTGTTGTTCGTTCGTTATTGTCTGTTTCGCTTTTACACAGAATTATATAAAACCCATAACTGTATATTTTGCAGTTAAAACTAAATTAAATTTCCCAAAGTTTTAATACTGTTATGTAGTACAATTAAATTTATGACTGCCATACATCTTCATTTATAAACGTATGATAGAAACACAAAAAATCCATTAATTGCTACATTTTCAAATTTTGAGATTTCATTTCAATTTTAACATCATTCCATTTATACTTCATATGAAATACAAAAATATTATAGTAAAAAATGTAAAACTTAAAATATTTAAAATAGTTTATTTTTTTTTAGTAAAATTTAGTGTAAGTTAATATTATTTAATTAAATGTATACATACTATTAATTTTCAAATAAACATAATTCACAATTCATGTTTTTAGAACTTCAAGTTTTCTATTCTAATTACACTAACTAAAATACTCATTGTCAAAGAATTCAAGATTGAAATATATTAGATAGATTTCTGATAATATCTTTCAAAATGTATAGTTTTAAAAAAAATATTAGATTTTCAAAATAAGTGTCAAACATTTGAATATAACATAACAAGTTGTACAAATCAAAAAAAATATTTTTTTTTCGAAATGTATAATCAATTTCTTTTTTAATAACTTGATATGAAACTGTGTTCAATCGTTTGTGGAATATAAAATATACCAATTTATCTTCAAACTATTTGCATAAGTTTTTACTTTATTTATTTAATAATTCATAAAAAATACAGTGGCTGCTGGAATATACACCGTAAATTTTAAATACACCAATACCTCGCACAGTGAGGGGATTTTAATTTTTTATGCTTTGCTTTACGTACAATATTTATAACAATATTGAAGACATTATAAGAAAAACTGATATAATCTTAATTCACAAAAATGGCGATAAAGTAAAATGGTAACGCTTCTTTTATGACACAATTTATGAATGCTTGGGTAATGCAATACTTTCATTAACTATAAGTATAGTAGATCAATAAAACATGATTATATAAGATTTATCCCTTCGACATTTAAATATTAAATTTGTATCCAATATATTATCCAGTACATATTTAACTAGTTTTATAAGTGATTCAGTATGTTCAATATGCGTTGGCCATTTGGCAGATCGAAAGAAAGGAGAAGGATGAGGAGGAATAGGGTAGTCAAATGGGAAACAATACAGGCGGAATGACAAACGATCATATTATTGCAAGTGCCTTCTTGCGAGAGCCCAGCCCGAACCCTAATCACACTTCAGTGTTTTTCCCGTGGCGGCAAACACCGTCAGGGTTCGCAACAAGAACCCGATGAATAAATAAAGCTATCTCGAAACCCATTTATCATACCCATATCAGAGGCGCGTCGTCATAAATTTTCTCGCCGAGTCGATAAACCAGAACGCGCCGCAATAAGTTAACCCCTTATGTAACTCGATTTTATACAACGCCACGTTTCAACAAATCTCTTTCTCCATCTCTCCTCCACCGTTCCTTCTATCAGACAGTCTCATTGAATCGTTAAGTTCTCTTTCACCTCAGATTTATACTGTTAATAATCCAGTTAATATCAGTGATTTAGAAAGACTTTTAATTATTATATCAATTACAAAAGTATTATATTAATTATTACATTAATTACTTACGTAATTGAATATCTACGGAGCTTGTTAAGATGTTAACGTCAATTAGTCTAGTATTTAAGTTATTCCATGTTATTAATTGTTAAAAATTACAAACAAAATAAGTATTCTAATTACACTATTAACTTGTTTAATATCAAATAAATCTTATTAATTAAGAAATCCATTATTTATAATGTTCGTTTATAAATGGTTTCTATGAATCACATACTTAGTTTTCATATAATTTTAAATCACTTTATATTTCCTTTCCAGTCGTGATTGCATGCAGGATTTTTTAATCTTTACGTGGTTTACATTCATGTCTACTAGCATCACCATCTAAGTGAGCCGCTTTACGCACCATTGATTACGACCAAATCCATTTGGTAATCGACACAGCAATTTGATGTGAAATCTCCGTGTCATTTCTCTATACCTGTCTACTAAATACAATTCTTCCGTAACAACAGGAAATAACTTAACAACAGGAGGGTACTCGAATCGAATTCGATGTTGGTTTGTAATTGAAGGCAATAGAAGTAAGTATATACAGGAGTAAATAATGGAGACTCGAATACAGTAGATGTAGGTATTACAGAAACAGTTCGAAACTGAAAAGAAAAAATCTATTGCTCTGAAAATTATATTTTTAAATAACTTATTTGATATTTACATTAATTCGTTAAATCATAATAAAATAATTGATTTATTGTGAAAATTATTCATGTTAATCTGATTTTATATCTAATTACTACACTTTTACAAACTTATAATATAAAAAATCAATAACATATATTACATTTATAAAAAAAAATATTAAAATCTACAAATTATATACTTTCTGAATATGTAATTATTATTTAATGTGTTTTTTTTTGTTATTGTAGTAAATAATGACACATAAAGATTCAACAATTATACTATACATTTAGTATCTAAATTATATAAATAAAAATCAACACATGCTATGATATATTGATATAATAGTAATATTTGGTATTGATTAATAAGTAAATAGCATATGGAAAAATAAAATTCTACGTTTTGTAGGAATTTGTAGAATGCAAATATAGAATAAAGTAATAATTATTAAATGCCAATCTTGTCAATCTTGTTTGTGTACAAGATTGGCATTTTACAGTATGTTAATTCTAGTCCAGGTAAATGAGAAAATATAAACGTTATTACTATGAAAGACCTGTTAGGGGTATATGTAGTTGAGGATGGTAAATTCATGATAAATAAAATTAAAGGCTTCGTTGGAAACCAATTTATGACGTTTGTAGTCCAATTTTGTAAATTTAGTGAATATATACTGACTATAAATGACGAAGTCAGAAGTGTCAACGTCTAAAGAAGAATATAGAATATAGTTGGTGCCTCTCAAATAGTGTTTTTGGTCTATATTTTGAAGATACCCGTGCCGTCCTTTCGAACAACAACTTTCAAATCAACCCATATGTTCTTCTTCTTCAAAAGGGAAGGCATCTACTGCTTCCCCAAGTACACTAAGCCTGTGTTACACTGACACAATTACGCCAGCCACGGTTTTAATGTAAGTTCACGGGTTCTAATAAACAAAGGAGAAACAATTCGGGCCGGGGCTCCTGCGTTAGCCCATGAGTTAGCTGAAGCCATTCCAAGGAAGTAATTGTAGGTTACCAACTATACATAATATATTTGTAAGTCAATGAAAAATTAAATACTGAAGTTTACAAAATGCATACATTTAAAACTCAAGATTAATAAAATGATTCCCTAGTCATCATGTATGTCATGTATGTAGTTAGAGCTAAAAAAAAGTGATAGAATAATGTATTTTTATATATTTTGGTGTTGGCTATGCACGCGAGATAAACACATATAAAATTGGTTAGATGTTGGGGCCGCCTGGCGAGTGTTAATTCTATTTTATGTAAATAGGTATTGTTTGTCGAAGGTAATGTGTTAGCTTAGGACGAGAGGCGAGCCACCGGAATCCACATACCTCGAAGTCTTCGGAGACACCGCTAATTGCCCGGTAAGACCAGAAGCATCGACCGGTGTTCGACTGTTGGAACAAGTCGAGTGTCCTGCCTTTGTCGGCAGTGTCGCCCGGATTAACAAAACAGTGCTGAAAGGTTCGGATCGGGACCTTGTTCAAACACACCTAGGCTGCTGCTGTTTGCTGGCCGTCTGTCCAGTCCGCATCAGGATGGAAACAGAAAACGACCACTTAACACACACACATAATACAAGCTACAACAAAGGAAAACAGAACGAGGGAAAGAGAAAGAGAGACAGGTTCATTCTGTATAGCGTGTAGCAGCAGCAGCACCATCAGACACGAGACAACACCACATATCCGATACCAAAAGCCCCAAACGCGATCAAAGCAGCCGTTCGGCCATAATAATGTGTCAATCTGGGCTCGAGGATTTAATGCTGCGGCGATGGCTATGGCCATGGCGGCGGCATCAACGGCAATGGCAACGGCGGCGAACATTTTCTTATATAATCGAGGGGTCGGATCAGGCTATTATTATGTGCTACCGTGTGACAGGTCGGAGGACCCTCTTCATGTCTGGAATGCGGCGCGCACCAAGAGAAGAGTTTCACGGAGATGACAGCCTGCCCGATATTACATCCGGATGGTTGACTTGTCCCTGTCAATTAGGCCACAGGCTGCGTTTTAAGTCGACTCATATTACCTGCTGACAGGACCGAACAAAACAAACCGACCCGTCACTCCTCGTATTCCATTGCATACATGCATACATACACATTCATCCACGTTCCCTTGACGACGACGATGAGAAGAAGAACTGGATAACATCCGATAACCGCAATTATCAACCCTCTTTGTGCGTCTCCAGGGAGTCCCCTTTCATGCAGGTTCTGCATGGAATAAGCAAAAGAACTGGATTAACAGGTAATAAAGGAGTTCATCAATGGTCGCAAAATCCGACGACAAGAGGTAGGCTGTGCCTGAGAATAAGCTTATTATGCGATGGAATCTGTGCGCGGTTTTTATTTCAAAACAGACCACCTAAAGCCTACGTGAAATTATTTTCTTTTTGTCAAGATTCAGTCTTAGAACGGGATTAAACTTCCAGTTATACTGAGAATTTACTACTCAAAAATTCAATAACACCTGCTAGCACGCTTTTGCTTCCAATATTTGTATTTCAAAGAAAACGTAAATTGCTTATTTTAATGCACTACATTCTGTAATTTTTTGAATACAATAGAAAATAGTTGAAGAAGCATACAATACAATCAATGGTAAAACAAGTTTTAGGTATTTTTGTACGATAGTTCGAAAGAACAAATATAATCACGTACGTCTTATCTAACATATATTAGATGAATGTACGTTAAGTGTGAGCTGACTATTATACTATAAAAATGATTTAGTTTTAGTCACACTTATTTTAATCTTAATTATTAATAATAAGTATCCTATTTATTACAATAGTAACAAAAAAATAAATCAAGTATATACATTTCTCATACTTCCATTTTTATTTGTTTAAAGGTTATACAAACAAAGATCAATATTTTAATTTAAGTTACATATTATGGAAATTTGAAGACGCTTAAATTTTTTAAAGTTTGTTTTTGATTTTTTCTGTTTCTCTCTGATATAACTATTTATTTGTAATAGTTTATATTATGAATTATAGATTAATCAATTGAACATTTGACAGTAATTAGTATTCACTGCAAGTCTTTTTAAATATTTTTTTTGCCCGTACTGTTATAATATTGCGATAGGTACTAAATTTTAAATATTTGTTAAAATTTATTTATTTATTTCTTGAAAATCATAAAAATAATGTTATAATGTGGTATATTCATTTTAAGTTATGCACAATGATTGACGGTGATTAAAATGTTGATCACTTTTTAAGTGATCGTCATGAAAAATGGTGGAACCGACGAAATGTATTTCATTGTTAATACGGTTGTTATTAAATCCAAAAATTGTAGGGAATTAATATCATATTTTCAGAATGAAATATGGTAGGCAGTGGAAGTAGGCAGGGAAATAAATCTAAACCGAAGGTGTTTTCGGTGTTTGATGTTAATAACGTCGAAGACTAATGATAATTTAATGTAAACATAAAGAGTGGATCGAGGCGTAGTATTAATAATACTGTCAGAGCATAAAGGAGGTAATTCAATAGTAATTACATTCTAGCGTGTCCTAGCCTCATCAAGCAGAGGGCCATCGCCGCAACCGCCTCGAGACCGACGGCGAAAACCCCTTCGCACGACGTCGCCCCGTACCCCGCACTTACGACCGTAACATCGACATCGCTTGTTTAGACTGGGAAAATTGAATAACTCTATTCAACGGCTGGAAACGAGAAGATGTATATAAATAAGTATAATGAAGAAGGGAAAGGGAGAACATTGGACGAAGAGTGACTGAATTAAAAAGCCATTACGGAGACAAAATGCGAGGCAAAAACGAGCAATTAAAGTGCTGTAATTATGGGATTAAAGTAGCTCAGCTACGTTAGTCTAATCATGGCATGCAGAATGGAAAATGAAATGTTTCATTCAAATTACATACGTGTAGCATAAAATATCCGTGCGCACAAATATACACCTACTACATAACTACTGCAAATTTCCTATGGGAAAATTAAGCATACATTTTTTTTTTCAAAATGAATAAGGTAAAAATAATTACACTAATTTTCTATCATAATATGAAGTACTACAACGTAGTAATCAATAAAGAACCTTGGTTAATAAACATAATGGGTTCCTGAATACCAAATTTGTTCGATTACCGTTAAAATATACAATATTTGTTATATTATGTTACAATATTTATATATTAATTATCGAAAAATTCATATATTTTTAGCTTAATGAAATATAATATTAATACATATTAAAAACATTATTCACGTAGAGAAGATACAAGTTTGAAAATGTTGAAAAAATCTTTAAAATCATATTAAAGCTTTGATGGAATTTTCTTATTAAATGAAAATAATAAAACTATATCGAATTAAACAGAAGTCTATTATTTTCTAATCAATTTATTAGTTTACATTTATATAAACATTTACATATAAAGTAAATGCAATAAATTTTTGTAACAGTACTGAGAACAAACAAAGAATCCTTTGTAGGTACTGCATTATTTTCAATGTGATAGCATGACTAGCATTCCTCTGATCTTGATATGAAATCTAAAATTAGTTTACACGTTTTGTATGAAAGGAAACGACGGAAGGAAATAACAGTGAAGTTGCAATTGAATGAGTAATATTATGTGCATGTCAGGAGATACGGAGAAAGTGTAGCAACATGTGATAAAATGCGTTCGTTGTTTGGTATTTATTGGAGGATCCGATAAATTACGCAAATACACACAAGGGAGAACGATAAGTCTGTTATCATCGAGTAGCAATAATTCAGGCTGCGCCTTAACAAATTGAAATCGATTGATGGAAGCTTGTCAATCGGAACGTGATCGATCAATCATCTGTCATACTTTGTTTGACTTGCATTCAACAACATACGGTTTTTCCTGCCCGACATTAACCTATCAAATTATGTCTCCCTCTCTCTGTCATTTCCTTTCTTATTCACTCGCTAGTGTCAACACGCGTAACACAAATCCATCGATCTTTCCAGATTTTAATTAAAGGAAAAGCGGCAATTAATAAATTATAAGAGAAATATATATTTAGAGAGAAAGTGGAGGACGTCTTCAGAAGGCGCGATTCAACTTCATTAAGCGAAGGGGACGTTCGTTATTACTGTTTTAATTGAACACCCCGCAGCCCCTTCTTATAATTGAAATAAATTTTGGAGACGGAAATCGCGGAAGGATTTAATAAACGGATGGGGTGAGGTGATTAAGATGGCGACGGAAGCCACCTTGAACCGCGCGCCGTAAAAGTTTTCCACCTGAGTAAATTTCGTAGCGCTGGATTTGCGATCCAGACGCGAATAAAACCGAACAGATTTATCACATGTTTTCCGGTATATTTTCACCCTTACAAACAAGACCGAAAACTTCCAGCGGCGAAACTTGTTTCCTTGTCTTCCTCTTTTCATCCAGGATAATGAATGACAGCCGGGCCCCGGTAAACAAATCCTCATAATGACGACCGCGTCCTGTTTTCCTTCGTTTTTTTCCCGTGTCCTTTTCCCATCTTCTTCGAGGAAGAGGCTTTTCGGGATTGCTCTTGTCAAACACACTTACGGTTGATGTATCGGCCACGGAACAGCTGCCATCCGTCCGTCCGTCCATCGGTGTTGCTCCTCTTTTTTCTTTTCTTTTGCAGCTAAAAATACGGTTCGTATCGCGTTTCCATGGTCCTCCATTTACTTTCAACTCCTAATCCATCGCAATTGTTATTTATTTACCTAATTAATCTACGTGTTTCACTCTGTACGCAATCCAATTAGTCTCTTGATCTAAGTTTGGACGTGTTAACATATTTTCTCTTAAACATCAGTATAATTAATCTACTTTAAGAATTCTTACTGCATTAAAATCTGTCTATAGAACAATGTTTCTCAACCATTTTTCGTGCGACCTTACGATGTACTTGTACAACGATGCAGTTGCTAATAGTTTTTTTTACTAGGTCCTCGCTGCCATTTTGTGACAGCTGTCATTTTGCGATATATTAAATATTATACGCGACTTAATTTTGTGCCGCAACTAAAGGGTTGAGAAACGCTGCTTTAGAAGACAATTGTGGAAAAACAAATATCAAAATCTATGAAATAGTTATCACGAAAGAAAATATTCTCACGTAATTATTTCGTTTAAATATAAACAATTTCAATTTGAAGAAATATACACATATACTAATTTAAATAAACTACAGTGACATTCCCATATGAAATATTGCAACTAAAGATTTTATAAAATATTAATGATTGAAACACTTCCTGATGATATCATAAATTTTGATACTTCCTACAAAGTTATATATGAAAGGAATAAAATGAAGAAAAAAAAATATATAACTATATTCATTTCAGCCAATTATCCGGACTGTCTGAGCTATTGCTTTAATGTATTTGTAATGTATATATGTTACAATGAACCATGACATCTTTTATGAACTATTGTAGGATCAAGATACTATAGACTTTTCAAAATGATACACGAGGAGTCAACTTTTCGAAGAAAGATTTTTCCAATCTAATGAATATAAAAACAAAGCAGTGAAATATATTGAACCATGAAGAATAACGCCCTTAATGAGTATATTATATAATATATTAAAGAAGATATATGTGTCTAGGGATTAATATATTAATATGATATATACATTCTAAGAAGTGCAGAAGTTGTCAAATTTGCAAGAAACATATGCAACTAGTAACTGTAATATCTTATTGCATTCTTAGAACAAAAAATATTAGAATATATATATTAAATATTTTATGCGACTTAATTTTGTATCGCAACTAAAGGGTTGAGAAACGCTGCTTTAAAAGACAATTATGGAAAAACTAATATCAAAATCTATGAAAGTGTTATCACGAAAGAAAATATTCTAACGTAATTATTTCGTTTAAATATAAACAATTTCAATTTAAAGAAATATACACATATACTAATTTAAATAAACTACATTCACATTTTCATATGAAATATTGCAACTAAAGATATTATAAAATATTAATGATTGAAACACTTCCTGATGATATCATAAATTTTGATACTTCCTACAAAGTTGTATATGAAAAGAATAAAATGAAGAATATATAACTATATTCATTTCAGCCTATTATATGTTACCATGAACCATGACATCTTTTATTAACTATTGTAGGATCAAGATACTATATACTTTTCAAAATGATACACGAGAAGTCAACTATTCGAAGAATGATTTTTTCAATCTAATGAATATAAAAACAAAGCAGTGAAATATATTGAACCATGAAGAATAACGCCCTTAATGAGTCGGTGTAAATTAATATTTTTGTACCTACTCCCGATCTCTGAGTTAAGTAGAACGTCTTAGAACATCTTAGCAAGTCAATAACGAAATATGTATTCTTAAATTGTAATTCAAATATTTTTTCGTAAATAAATGGAAGATGAGAGAATGTTGTTGATTATTTTGAAATTTGTAAATTTGTTTTTTTGGGTAAGAAGAATATAAAAAATCACAATTCATATGAATATCAGTGATTACAACTGGTGTAAAAGTTGTAATAAAGCATATAATATTTTGTGGTCCAGTAAAGAAGCAAACTACTTATAATTTAAGTTGGATCTATTATTAGTTGTTATTTTGAATCAAACGTATGTCTGACAGTAAAATATTGACTTCTGAGTATTATAATAATAGGTATTATTATTGAAAATTAGTTATATACTGAAAATTGAAATGATGAATCTTAATAAGTTGGGAAGTATTGATCAATGATTTTAATTTGTTCTTACTTAATTGGAGTATACGAAGTTTTTAAAAATGTATAATGAGTGAAAGACCTCAGTGAATGTTTTGAAAAATAAATATGTTTAAATAAAATTTGTTCTTAAGTTGAGAAAATAAAAATAGTGGTAACTCTTCGTCATAACTTTTTGATCTACAGATACTAATATTTTTTGTTATAATCCGTATAATTATCAGAAATCTCTTATACACCTTCATTGAAAAAATAATTATATACGAATAGTGTTAGTTTGGTCATTGTTGTTTTATTTGATGATGATGGGGTTGATGTATATATTTTTCGGATAAGAAGAGAGGAGGAGTTCCTAAGTCATGTGGTTCTACGAAAAGTGAGGCAATAATTTAATGTCCAATATAACTGGTGTTGCAGTCTGTAAATGGCGAAGAGGTGAGGTGAGCGAGCTGAATGTAGATGAGTTGTGTAGGCCGGGGCCACGGAGACTCTTTATGGCCGCTGCTCATGAACACAACCCGTATAATGTAACACAACATGCCGAGGAGATGCCGATAAATATTCATTAAGTGCAATTATAGCACCACCGAGTGAACGCTTTATTGCATCGTATATTTTATTACAGTTTTACGAGCTACACATCCATTCTGTAGGAACAGTACATTACCCCAATATTTTATGCCCAGTTTTCGTTTCGTTTCATTTTTTATGCGCATTTATTTTTGTATCTTTTTTTTGTTATTCACGTCATTTTTTATTAATATATTAAAGAAGATATATGTGTCTAGGGATTAATATATTAATATGATATATACATTCTAAGAAGTGCAGAAGTTGTCCAATTTGCAAGAAACATGTGCAACTAGTAACTGTAATATCTTATTGCATTCTTAGAACAAGAAATATTAGAATATGCAACCTAAACCTTTAATAAATGTATGTTCATCCATTTTTTAATAATATTTGTATGTTTTTGTTATAATTTGATTTATAAATACGTATTGTATTTTATTTAGTTATGTATAATTCTTACAATATATATTACTATTTTTTCTGGTTTATGTAATACACATACCGATTGAAATCAAAGGTAATCGTATTGTATTTAAAATATAAATATAAAATAATAATTTAATTATTAATATATAATAGTATGCATTTATTTGTAAGATAATCTATAATTAACTACAGTCAACTATACATTTAATTATTTTCAAGTTCTGATCATATTGTCAACTGTGAAAATATATAAATATTTTGATAGTTGAAATATAAAGATTCTGTATGGTTGTTTATTTGGTCGTATCAAAAAAAAGACTCAAACATATTCGACATAAACCGAAAAGGTAGAATGCTGTTCAAATTTATGTGAACTTTATGGAGAAGATATATTAACAGAACGCCTGTGCAAAATTTCGTTTCGATAATTTCGAAATTAAAGATGCACCACCTTCGGAAAGACTAGTTGTAGCTGATGAAGCCAAAATCAAGTTTACAAGAAAATGCTACGAGATTGAATTTGACAGTTCGTTCATGACATAGTGAAAAATTTCTTTTTCAAAACAAAATTACTTACTAATACAATACACATATATGATTTTAAAAGTATTATATTGAGGAATATCTATACTTTTTATAATAACCAATACATCTGTTTTTAGGTTATACTGTACTATTTTTCTCTGAAATGAAAATCAAGAGTGGAATTTAAAACACTTGAATTTAATTCATAATTGAAGCAAGAAATGATCAATATAATTATTTATGTGTGCAATCTCTCTTCTTTAAGTAATTTATCAAAATGATTGTGTAGTTATTTTTAAATAATAATATACTTTCTATATATTATCTATATAACTAAATACAATAACTACTATACATTTTGAGAAAGTCAGATTAGTGCTTACTCGGCTATAATGCTAAGACTGATGCAATAAGTACTGATATTCAATAATTTAAATGATTGTTATTAACATATTTATTAATTTCTAAATAAGGTAATCAATAAAATAAGTACCAAAATAAGAATAATTTAAATTACTAAGTTATCAAATAATTACTTGCCTAAAGATTAAAACAATTGTAGTTATTTTATGAGACTGTTACATTAAAGACTATTATATTACATAATAATAATATTATATCTAAAAATAATGTGCAAAATAAATTTATAAATACAAAATCAATAACAATTACAAAATATTAATATATATTTTTACACACGGATACAGTATTTTATTCTGTATATTTGAGGCAGAATATATGTTATTCTGAGATTATAATTATAAAAAGAAACTGCCAAAAGTTTATGAAAAAGATACATTTTATTTGACAACGAATTTATGAATACAAATTTCTATAACGACATAATTTTAAATAATGAATTAAAAAATACTTTCTAAATATATTAACATTTTGACCGCTTGTAGATAAAATTTTATTACGAAACAGATAAGAATCTAAAATAATTGGTGGGGTCTTTTCGTGACGGGGTGTATTAATGTTTCGGACTTTATACACTTCAGCGAAATGGAAAGCCTCCGAAATAATTAATGCGGATTTTTCGGTGGGAAACAAACATAATGGAGCGAGAGTTTAAACGAGGAGGGGGACAGAGCTTTAAAATATTAACATCTGCAAATTAAACGCCGCCGCACGAATTTAATCCTCGTGTTGTATATATTGTGTATATATATATGTGTTTGTATATGAATTTGAGAGTGTGTGAGTGAGCGCGCGCAATCAGTGATGAAGGCGGCGGGGGCGTCTGTACACACGCAAATGGTGGAGGGCTAAAAAGATGATTAGTTAATTTATCGGATCTGCAAAGGGAAAATAATTCACAGGCCGAAATGTGCAGACGTTAACAAATGGAAGCGTCGGACGGAATAATGCTTTCCCGGTATAAATGGAGTTTTGCGGTGTTCCATCCATGTGCAATTGGGTTAGAGGAAGAGAGAAACAGAGAAAGAGAGAGAGTTGCCTATGGATGCATGCAAACATTCTCTATATGTATATGTGTATATGTACACGTGTGTGTGTATGTACATGTATGTGTGTACTTCCCGCCGCAATAATAAAGCAGTAAACTGTGTGTTATTTAGTAAATGTAACGGGGTGCAATCAATCAGCATGTCAGCGGGGAGTGACGCGTCGCGACGCCCGAGCAAACCAGCGGCGAGGCGTCGCGACGCGCCTGTCCTGAAATGAATAAGTGCATACATCATACATCACTGTCAGCCTGAATATAGATATAAAATAACGATGAATGAACAGCTCTCTGTTGAATGCAGATAAACTTTCCTATTACACACATGTCGGGATCATTTATCATGTTAAACCCGACACCCCGGCCCCCCCAAAAACGCTACTAATAATCTTCTTCGCTCTTTCCTTCCACCATTTCCACATAATTATGCTCAAATCATTATAATTCGCCTTTCACCCATTTATAATAATACATAACGCAAATGTGTCTGGAACTCTTTATACGTTACGTACTGGTATTATTTCTTTAACGTGGATATTAAAGTTAATCAGAAAATATTATATATAACTTTTTTCATTTAAAGAATCAATAAATTATTAGATTCTTCTTGCAATATAGTTCAAGTGCTACCAGTCGATTCCGCTTAATCGGGACACATCGGAACTAGATTAAGCGACTGATCCTATTATCCTAAAGAAAGGAAACAAAACCGAGCAAAAAATAAATTGAAAAAATAAATTAAAAAATTGAATTTATTATCCCTAATAAACGACTGTCCCGATTAAGTATTTAATGTACTTCAGTTTTTTAGTAGTTTCGGCTTGTTAATGTATACAAAATAATACTCATATTTATTTCTTATCCATTTTCAAAACAATAGCCTAAATTAGCAATAAAATTATAGATAAGCTACTGAGATATAGATTGCAAAATGCAATTAAAAATCCTAATTGTTCTTACACATTTAAGTAAATTACATTATTTTTCTACTCGCCTTATTTTCTAATTTCTGGATCAAGCAGTAAGATATATTAGAACACTAATAAAAGTAAAATATTTTCTTATTTGCTAGATAACATATGATTGGAATTTTTTAAATAAATCATGAACGTTTGTAAATCTGAAAAATATAAAACAATATATGTCAGAAAATATTAACGAAAGTCTGTGATATTATTATTGACAAAAATTTTCGATATTCCAATTGGTGACCGACATCTGTTTTGTAAAAATAGAGCATATTCTTATATAAAAGTTACACAATACACATGGTTAATGGAAAAATATTTTTTATAATATGAAATCATTGCAGTAAACTCGTCTTTTCAATAAAATAAATAACTCAAAAACTTTCATTTTTATTAGTTAATCCGATTATATGTTTTAAATATTTCGTATAAGATTTTTTTAATCTCTAATGTAATCCTATTATTATTTCTTTTCACATCAACTTATTAATAGCCGAATGAAACTACAAAAAAATCTTGTTTTTGGAGTTCGCATGGATTGGTGTCAGAGAGGTTCCGGTCTATTGCCTTTTATATTGATGGATCGTTGGGATTGTGGGAACACGAAACGAATAGCCATGATCGTGGATATGGTTTGTAAAAAGCATCATACAGGAATGTAAAACATCCTGTTTCTGTTTGTATTTATTTATTTTTTGTTGTTGTTGTGGTGTGTGTATTTCCTTGCACAATAAAAGCGACTTGGAACAGATGTACGTGCAAGCCTTGGCTGTAGAAGGTTTAGCATATTTTTATATAAAAATTTGAATAGATTCGAATGGATTTCGTAAAATATTTATATGAGTCGTAAAGATTTTTTTCATAAATCTGATTATGTCCTTTTTCCATGCGGAGGAATCGTGCATAGATAGGGAAGAAGTTTGCGAGCTGAAAAGGTGGAAGGAGGAAGTTATGACCTCCGGACGCCCACTTCCAAATGGGCTCTGGTTGCAAATACATGCACCACTCATATACATGTCAGTGAAGTTTGTGCAGGCTCTGTATCTTGATACTACTTGTGTTCGTGCATGCATCCAGTAGTTGAGAAACAAGCCCGTTTAAAGCGTGTGTTCGGTCGAGATTAAAAATCTCATCCAACCCCCGTATTTGGCTTTGTTCCTCTTCCACTTTTGCCGTACGTTCGCTCCTCTTTTTCCTTCTCTACCACCAACAGATACCACCTCTTCGTCTTCCAATGCTCCGTGTCTCTTTTGTGCGCCGTTGTAGCTGTTAGTTGTTTTGCTCGGCGATAGTTTCTTCTTATTTTTTTTCTTCTTCTCTTCTTCTTCATCTTCATCTGCAAGTTGCTTTGCTTTGGTTTTGTCGATGCACCAAAAAGAGACACAATCTCGGCATGTGATTAATTTCGCGCGCGACCGTTCAACTCCCTCATTATCCTGCCTCCTAAATGGATCCAACGATTGCATCTGCATTCCGCTCGCAAAGGTGCGCACTCGCAAGATGATGGATGACAGAAATGGGAGTCCCTAATGACCGAGAGATATCTGACTCGCATTTCGTAGAGTTGCGCTTCTTCTTCTGCTCCGTCGTCTTCTCCTCTTCGACTTCGTCTCGTACCTCTTCTTTCTTCTCCTTTTTCCTCCTTTGCCAGCCAACTTTCAAGACGTTTATCATCCGGCATGTGCAGCCGGTTATTGATGGCCAAATCAGAAATGACAGAGCTGTTCATCTTAGTCACTCAACGTCAGCCCGAGCTCTCCCGCTAATGATTCCGATGACGCAGTTACACTCGACTTCCAAAACCACAACACTAAATCAACCTCTTCCTATCTCTCTCACGCTTACGCACATCCACATACTACTTTTACAGGACCGTCTTAAGCTACATCCAACAAACAATACTTCCAATTAAAACAATAAATATAGAAGACATAATAAACAAACAAACAGCTGTAGCTCATATATAACTTTATAAACTAACAAATTTGAACATATTTATTGGAAATATAAAAGAAAACAAAACTATAAACAGTTAAAAAATAATTGCAAACTATACATGATATATTCGTGAGTGCATGTTGAACACAAGAGATCAGAAGTGAAGTAAGTTATAAGTCGAAGAACCAATCCATGAAATATTTAATAAAAATAGTACTGGTGAATATTGTTTTTCTGATATGAATGTGTAGCAAATGTTGATCAAAATGTATATATTTTTTTAAATACTGTTCATTATGTAACTAAAAGATATTAAATAAATTAAAACAATTTAAAATTTGTGCTTATTCAGACATTATGCATAATATTTCTGCATCCATTATGCGTATATCAAATTCATGATTTTGATATATATACTTATTGTCTATTACAATACTTCTGAAAGATATAGTTTTTCTACAATTACTAAAAAAACACATTTTATTTAATTATTAAAACAAAAATTGGAAAGACATAATTAAAAGAGTAAGATATATAGAAAGTAATAAATCAAAAATTAAATTAATTAATAATTTTTTCATTAATTAGTTTTGTCAAAAAGTTTATTTTTAATTGCTTCTTAACTAGCCTTATCCTTGACGTTTTCTAAATCTACCAGAATAGTTTCACATCATGTAATTAATTAATGTCATTTTTCAAAAAATATATTAATATGTGATAAGTTGAAATGTTTACAGTTACTTTTACTCCCAAGATTAATACATTAATATTTAAATTGTAAAATCCTGGATACGATGCTGTGTATACTTAGCAATTAACTTAAATTTACTTTAAAGCAGTGAAAAGTTAAAACAGACACATGGCGGAAAGAAGAAAAAGCTGAAAGGAGCAAAACGGCATAGGAAGCGCCGCCACAAATTTATCAATTTAATGCTGGCAAAGTTTCGCTCCCACGCGATTCAATAATGTGTGTATGACTGTGTGTGTGTATGTGTCTGTTCATGTATGCATGTGAATGTGTATGTGTGCGCGTCTTGGCAAGGAGTAATAAATGAGCTTCTTTCGAGGCAGTCAAAAGTGATTGATCGCAGGAGATAAACAAGGACGCGTTTGATCTTCGGGGCGAGAGAAAGGGATGCGCGCTAGCAGAGGTGGATGTGGATGTGGAAGTGAGTGATGAATCGCAGAGGGGTCGTCATTAATACATGTCGGGGGCGCGTATTGGAGCTGCCAGTCAATTCGAGCACCGCACTTTCCGCTTCCAACCCTCCGACAAACGAAAACGGACACAGCATTACATACGCATCAAATTTTCATTCATTTATCACACACACACATAGACGCAGACACCCTCGCAACTTCTTCTCCCTCCGAATCTTTATCAATCTTTCACGCCGGACGCCAAAAGGAAATCCTATCAATTCATAATTGCTTTTGCCTATAATTGATGCGAAGCAGTCATCTCCCATCTTCTGGATCATTGCTTCACATCTTCCTATTCTATTATCATTTGTTATAAGTAGACAATTAAAATTAAACAAAATAAAACTAATTATTTAAAAACTAACAATACTATTAAATGTATATACCCGAAAATCAATGCTATCCGCAAATCGTAGTCTGCTACCTACCAGCTGTGGTTTGAAACTTGTATTGCTGTGAGTTGAAAATGTACTTTACATTTTATTAAATTGAAAAATACATAGAGAATGACTCCAAACTTAAAACTTCACACTTTTTTCAGATAACTGTCAAATGTATTGTATTAAAATTATAACAAAAAGAAATGTTAATGCCATGTAAGACAAAACGGATAAAAAATTAAATTTTACAAAAAATAATGGTGGAATTTAGTTAAATGAGACCTAAAGTTATGCTAGATCTATTATTGGTTATCAAGTTATTCTATAATATTTTCAGATACAATTGCACGTTTTGAAACCATATGTATATAGTAATTCGCTTGCCTGAAAAATATATAAGACCAAAGTTATGGTATTTGATGAAATAATATCTATAGAAGTCGATTAAAAAATAATTATTTATTGTTTTTGTACAGTTCATATAGTATTCAATTATATATGAATAATAAAAAATAATTAACGTGGGTTCATACTATACGTTTTATCGAAAAGGGCTAATTAAAAGTTGATGAAAAACAAATAAAATAATAGAATAAGTAATTATAGAAATTAAATTTATACTTATTATTCATGTATGTCATTATCACAAGCATTGTGGATGCGATTTTCTTATTACTCTTAGAATATATTAATTTATATTAAACGTATAAAGTATATTTAATTGCAACATCAATGCAAATACATAAAATAACTAAAATAAACTAACTAGTAATTCAATTTATACTAATTTAACATTAAACTAACTTTTGTAATATATCTAAATCTTAGTTCTCTTCCAGCTTACAACTCCACTATGAGATTCTTACTCAATAAGACATCTCCCCTTTCTTTACCAGACGTATACACATATGTAGAAAGATCATGCCATTGGCACTAACTGCTACACACTATTCACTATAGTCAGTGATTCTCTCTTCATTCTTCTCCCATTTATCTTATTTGATGAAGTATGTAAGCTAGTTGATTTCGTGTTCTACGGTTCCAAACTTTTCAATCTAGTTTCCATGGTGGTTACTGGAAACAGAAACCTCTTGCTTCCAAACGGTAGACAGTCGACATCTGAAATGTGAATGCTCAGGATCATCAATTTGTTGGAAATGCCAGTATTTCAAGTCGATAGTCAACCTATCATAAAACAACCTAGCTACTAGATACCCAATATTTTGTAGTCGATCACAAAAAAACGAAAAAAAAAAAAGATTATTTCGAATGTGAGTAAATCCAGATGAAAAAACTTAATTTCAATTGATCAGGTAGACTATTACTTTTTAAGTAAAAAATTGTTTTCAAGAAGGAAAACCGCCTCTGACATATACAAACTTCTATAGTTTGAGCTATATCATGGAAACCACACTCCAGTATATGCATTGTATATTGCGTTCACTGTAATAATAAAATTTTACGTTTTCGCAGTAAAAAAATGAAGGTGTACATAGGGAGCCATTAAAGATAAAATGATGCGAATTAATTATCACTAATGCGGTCATAAATAGTCATAAAATCTTATTAACGCGTTGCGCGTATCGCACCTTCAGGCCTCTCCCCTCGTCGTGTCTCCACCCCCACGGGGATAAATCGTAAACATGCGGAATTCGCGACTCAAAGGAGTGAGTGTGCACGTTATTTGCGCTAATAAAACTCCAGTTTCGGAGTTTTATACGTGTGGAGTGTGTGGGCGGTGGGAACCAGAGGGAAGATGGAACGCATTAAGTATGTTAATGAAATGGAAAGTACTTATACTTCTCTGGCCAGTATTTATGGCCGCATTATATTCTCACTTCAAAACATTTTATCGCTATTATTCTTTCTACCCCTGTAACAGTTTAAATAATTTATTGCCCCTTTTCTCATACAGACGAACATAACTGAAAAGATGGGACGCTGCAGATTAGATACTTTTTTTGTGTATGTGTGTGCAGCTTGAATGCCATGTAATAATCGTCTTCTTTGCTCGTGATACTGTTTCCACGTTGAGCATTAGTAGACCAGAAGTTTTCGTATTAAATGTAATGCGATAAAACTGATATAGAATTTAAGCGTATAAAGTGTAATTCATTAGATATGTGTGAAAATAATTCTGATATAATTCTGTTTCACGCATTAGGACAAGGGTCCCCAACTTTTTTTCACCCAATAGCACCGGTGAATACCGGTCGGGCACCATTTATTTTTTTATGGTAAATTTATAGTTGGAAATAGTCAATAATATACATAATGCACAAAACAAATATTTGATATCCTTTCTTTATTCATTCTACATCTAATTAACCTTTTCTAATGTGTTTTTTTTTCTTTCAATTTTCTTTTGTTAGTGTTACTAAGATATTTGGAATATGCTTGTTAAAAATATAAGCAGTTATCTTTTATATTAGAGGTTTTTCAGCTTTGTTATAGAATATGTATTAATATTTACCAAAATAAACAAGGTGTTCCTTGAAAATTTTAGGATTTTGGAAAAGTTCCACTATAAGAAAAGTTTGGAAAACCCTTATTAACTATCAGAACACCTGAAAAAGTTTTTTGACGTAAAACCTTATAAATTCGGGATGTAATGTTTAAGTTTTGTGAAAGCTGTATAGATTGCTCACGTAAAACGGTCGGCGGGTGCCATGGTGCTTGCGGGCATAGCGTTGAGGACCCCTGCATTAGGGTATATAACTGAATGGTGGGTCCTAAATCTGTTCACGCTTAATATAAAGCGAACTCAAATTAGAGAGTTCTGAGATAAAGTTTTGGTCTCGCACGTGTGTTGCAACATGAGATTCCGTGGTGATTTTAATTACTTGCAAATGTATGGTATTAACCCTTAGAGCGAACAACTGAATGTGGGTGGATGGAGAAGATTTACAATTAGATTACGTTGAGAATAACATCCACCGTATTTTAAGCGCTTTCATTATACAGGATTTGCTTAAAAACTAGCAAATTTATTATCATTTACATGCGTTCTCATATCAATATAAATTGTAGATAACGACTTGCAAATATATACTGTTTAATTCCATAGCTATTATAACTAAAATAAATATGTCAATTAGGCATTATTTTAGTAACAAACTAATATATCTCAATTATTTATAAGCAAGAATTATATTGTGCTACAATAATTAAGTATCAACAATAAAGTACACTGGTCTATATACGCACTTCAATTTTAGTTAACCAAGCTACAACCTAACTTGATAGTTTTGTACTTGTATATCATTAATCACATCATGTACTAATAGAGAAACTAAATAGAATAATCCGCACTAAAATAAACTAGCCTATGTAAAAAATATTTTTAAAGATCTTTTTTCTATAAAAAAAAATAATTTTGTGTACATTAAGACCTTGCTTAGCGCTTTAGATGCGTTCCTGAAGACAGCGTAAAACGAAACAGCGTTATTGTAGGTAATTTTAACATATAGCAAATAGGAAAACGAGTACACGAGTGCAAAAATAAACAAATTTTACTTTAATTTGAAGTTGTATTTATACTAATTTGCATAATAATATATATTTTATTATAAGAGTATTTTTCTTTAATTAAGCAGGCGATCATTCGCTACATTTTGATCAAGAATTTCGTATATTTATCGTTTCTAAACTTTCTCTAAGAAAATCTGGTGCAAGTTTTTTTTGTTCATCGTCTTCAGAATCACTATTTTCTCGTTCTTCAATTCCTTGTTCTACCCGCACCAGAAACCTGCAGTAACTCCTTAATATATTGCTCATTTACATCTCAAGCATATATTCTGGGGAAGCGCTGCGCTACGTGTTGGGGAAAAATCGTATTATATACGAATCATTGAAATGCTGCAATAATTTTGAGCTTTTTTAAGATTTCAGCAAACCGTATTATAGCAAATCAGCGTTAAACGAGGTAGCGCTAAGCGAGGTCTGACTGTACATTTATTTATTTTAATTAAAAATAAGGATTGTTTCGAATTTTTCAAATTTAACTAATCGAAGCCGCACTATATGAGGTATTGTGAACAATACATTCATTACATTCTAAATCAGAAGAATTCCATAAATCTATATATATGGACGAAAATATGTTACATATATATATATACAAACAAGTGTGACTAAATACTACAAAAATGTGTGTTCTTATAATAGTTTTTATTTGGTATTTCCGTATAATTTAAATCCTGTGTTTGTGTAGTTAAAATATTTAAAAATAAAATTGTTTATTTACCAACATGACATCATTTTATGTATTTATTATTAATTTGGAATGTTCATGCTTGCAGGATTCTAGATTATATGAGAAAGGAATGTGCTCAAGATGCAGGCAAAACAGATTATCAAAGTAGTTAAAAATACAATTATTTATTTACTAACATATGACATCATTTTGTTTTTCTTTCATTCAAAAAGGTTGTTGATGATGTTAGAAAACTATTAAATTTGGAATGTTGATGCTTGCAGGACTCGAGACTAAATTGCGAAAGGAATGCGTTCAGGACTCACGCAACAAGGATTATCAATCTTAATGACATGGTAGAAGTATTGAAGCAGTTTCTGGTCTCCACCTCAATTTACTCCAACAGCTGGGTAGTGGATGTAACGAGTGATTTCGAAAATTAAACTAAATGCTAGTTGTTTTCCAATCCATTATACTATAGTTACAATCTCGTTTTGTTTTCTTCTCCTTCTACAGCACAGCGTTGATCTTGTTTTTCTCCTCGTCCTTCTCACCGACGCAAGATGGTGTATGTTGTGCCGGTGTCGGGCAAATGACACGAGAATTAACTGTGAAGTGGAGGAACTGCCAAAGGCGTCACGCAATTTCCGTCCGGGACTTCTGTCTGACATCAGCAGATGCAGAAAAGAAATGGTACATTTCTCGAAGCAATAAAACTTCGCTGACAGCCCGAAATTAAATATGAAGTTGAACTGTCTGGGGGAGCAAAACGTCTCCATCTCTTCTCTCTCCTGGAGGTCGCTGCTGCATCTCGAGCTTGTATTTATCGCGACGATTGAAGGGAATGATGGAAAAGAAGAAGCGTCGGGGAAGGCCTTAGAGGGAATAATAATGGCCTCGTTGAAAATCCGGAGAGCTGGATTAATTATGTGTATGTTAGCGTCCAACAACATCATAAACGTCGGTCGATGCTGGGAACGTATAAATGTTTATTTCGGCGGGCGCTGCGTGAGGGAAGATGGAAGAAAGATGATGATGATGATCATCATCATCATCACGTGGTGGACGGCATCAAGGATGAGGATGGCGCTGTCGGGGATTTTGGTGAAGAACAAAGAATTTTCGGTGCTGTATTATTTATGGCCGTGTGCTAAAGTTAGCTCGTTTATCAGAAGGGGCCGTTGTTCGGGGCCCGTATAATTAGATTGATGTGCGGATGTTGATATCAGTGGGGCCGGCACACCAGACTTCAAAGGATCCGCTTCAGAACACACAGCCACGCGGCAAATTGAACATACACACATCCAAGTCCATGCACACGCACTAGCACATACACAAACTCACACTTGTACAGACACCAGTCAGCTTTATACACATTAACGACCATTCTACAACCAATTAACTCGCTTTTATTTATGGTTGTCATTTTTAATAACTCACCAAACATGTGTTTCAATTCATGCCACCGCTGTGCGCGTTCTTCTCTCTCTTTTGACTTCTCCGAAAAAAATAAAAATTAATAATGATTCTTCCCTAAACGAAACCCAATACGTCTTCTTCCACGAGGACCACTATAGTTAACGCCTCTAACAGTAGACAAATTAATTTTTAGAATTTTAACATACCTCTACACAAATCCTACAAATTCCAAAACACTGATGTCTCAATCTGATCAAGTGAATTGAAATATCATCAAATCTAAGCGCGATACTTATGTTAACTTATTCAAATATTGACATTAACACATAAATCTGATAAAAAAAGATAAAATATTTGTCCAATTACGAGTAAAGAGCTATCGAAATAAGAAAATTCCGCAAAAAGTCATATTACCATCATATATTTTTAATAAATCAATAAATAAATCAAATAAAAAATATATTAATATTTTATACCAGATGACGTTTAACGCATTTATACTAGAAAGACTAATTCATTGCAACTATATATTTCTTCTGTATTTTAATAGATAATTTCCATACATACATTGTTAACTAATACAATAATGTGAAATATGCAATAAATTTAATGTTTCTATCATAAATAATTGATATTAACTATTAAACTCGCAGTAATTCATATTTATTTAAGATTTACATACAAGATAAGTTGGTACTTTTGTTCCAGAATTTTTTAGTTCTTAATTTATTGCAATTGATATGAAATATTTATTACATAATAAAACAAAATTAGAAAATAAATAAACATTAATTTTTAAACTAAGTTTAGTTCATATTTATTTTTTGAATTTTTGTAATATGAACTATTTTTTAACTACATATTTTATTAATTGTTTATTAAATATTGTCTAAATCTGTGTACTAATATCCATTATTATTATATTTCATATAAAGTAAATTTTCATTTTTGTGAATACATTCAATTTTACCAAATTTGACACATTTTGTACTAATATATAACTTTTGAACAGAAAATAATTTGTAATTACTTGATTATGACACATAGCAAGCATCTCAGCGATGTGTACTTTTGCTATACTGATGTTTAATATCACGTAAACGTGATATATTCATGATTTGTGAACTTGGATAAATAATCTAAAAGTTTTACTTCCTGTGTTTCCTAAGTGGAAACTATGGCGGCAAGTTTAAATGAACTTGAGTTTGTGCACGAGGGTCCATTTCACGACGGCGAGAAGGAAATGGAAACAAATTCCAGCATTGGGTGGCGGCAATTAGAGAAAGCCCTTTGTTCTTCGGCGACGATAAGGAAGTCGGGAAGAGAGGAAAACGTTGGTTGAACAAGATGAATGTGAGTGCTAGTGTAGGAGAGAGTAAGAGAGATCGAGAGAAACGAGCAGAAGTTTTCCTCCCCAGATGTGAGCCGTTCATAACAGGTGCCGACAAACATTAGCTGTGCTGTGTCTACACGGGTTTATTAAAGACTTGATGATGGTGTAAGTAAGCCATAACCCTGTCATCTGCATACATTAGCAACCGCACGAACGCTCGTTTGATCCCACGCAACAACTCATTCCTCTCGGTTCCACAAGCGATCTGAGTTTCACCTCTTCTCTCTTTCCGCCGCGTCTGCTCAACCCGAAGACGTGAAAGAGATGGAAGAGGCAAGAAGAGGTAGAAAACGAGGAAAAACAGCCGAGAACGTCTGTAAATCGATGTTCTTGAATCGTATCGAGAGAAAATACTTAACTCCATCCCACCTGACAATCATAAACACGGCCGCTAAATTCGAAGCCCCACCTGACGGTCGTAAATATCCAGAGGAATCCGAACCCGCTCGATACGGCCTGTACGTGCCCGACAGTCGTTCCCGCTCGTCGCTCAAAGTCCCATTTAGAAACCCATGGAACACCCCCCAACCGAATGGAACTGGAGAAGCATTAACGCCGTCGACGAGGAGGAAGATGAGGTGGAGGAAGAGGAAAAGGAGGCGGAGAAGGAGATGGCGGCGGAGGCAGAGTGAGGGTGGTAGTTCTCGTTTGGGATGGATAAGGAATGCAATTTACACCTTATCTGTGGCCCCGGCCAATATGATCTTCCGGTCGCAGACATGTCTACGTTTATTAGAGCCATTTCCTTCGCCGACTACGATCGTTACTAAACGCTTAATTATGATTAATGCCCTCTCGGCACAGATATTGAGCCCCCTATATTTTCATAAAACCGTATTAACGTCGCAATATCGCGCCCATAACACCGGCTCCACATCTATCCGCCCTCTTCTCCACCCGCTCCCCCGCAGAAACACACACCCCCTCTACACGAAAAGCCCGAAAACCTTTTGCAGCCTTTTAAGAATATCGTAAACACGTGGAATTTGCGAGCCCGCCGAGATATTTACGCCAATAAAACTGCAGCTCTAAAACTTTTATTACCATCACCAGGCATCGAGGAAAAAAATAAATATATGACCTGTGTGTGTATACGTGCAAGTCCGCCACTTTAATCAGCTCACTGGATTTTATTACTTTTTAATAAGCTTAGGGCTTAACCTATATTTTGTTTTTTCACTAAAAGTCTTCTTTCCCAACTAAATTTAGTCTCTGTAAATTGCTTCAACATAACGAAAAGCAATGTTCAAGATTCTGTAATAGTAGAAACAATAATACCAATTGAATCTTTTTAGGTACGTTCGATAATATATACGTAAAATAACACGATATATTCGACACATTGATTGACCTATATATCTTCATTAAACAATACATTGATGAACTTTAATATTCATCTTGTATATTTTATTTTAATTTAAGTTATATTAAATATTATATTTAACATTACTGGCTGAAATAAAACAGAATTGAATTTGTACGTTAGTTCGAACAAAATCATATGAGAAAAAAATACGATTTTGTTATTATATATTAATATAGCTACATGTGTATTCTCCATGTTTAGTAAAGGAAGTACTAAACTTATACGGTTTCATAAATTCGTGGTTCTACGTTTCGTGTATGCAGGGAAGGTTCAACACTGAACTTAACATTCCTACACAGATTTATATTATATTATTTTTATATTTTTCGACCTACAATGTTTTCGACTTACACTGCATATGTTGTGTTGATATAAATAATCAAAATATAACTCAATCCACAAGGTTAGGATTTAGTAGTTTATAATTATGTTATTCTAAGTTTATTAAACATATTATAAAATTTGATAAATTTTAATAAATTAACTAGAAATCATTAATTATTAACATTTATTAACATTTTTAGTTATTGTGAAAATGTACATTGAATATATTTTCTAGATAAATTTAATAAAAATAAATAGAATATTATTATATAATGATAATATGATGATTCTTATAAATTTTAAATAACAATGATCGATATTAATAGATGCAATGATTACTTGAACACGTTTGAAAGTGCATTATCAGCAGATCAAAAGCGTATATCATTGTATGATATATCCGAATATTAATCTAGGAGACATAACAATAGGTATGGATTTATTTTCAGTGCGATGCTCTGCGTGAAAAACACTTTTGTCCGATCCACTTGTTCGCTTTTTTTGTTGTCGTTGTTGTTGTGTGTCCTTCGCCTGCGGACGGAGAGGTTAGGATTTTGGGAGGTCTTTTGCGGCGAACAAAAACTTATTGCATCGTCACCAAAAGCCCCGGGGAGCCCAAAGGCCATTATCGAGTGCTTGTTTGGGGTCCGAGACACTAATACCATATCGAAACAGTCATAGAGTGAAACCTCCTGCGTTCTTGCCGTGAACGGATTACAAATGGTGTTTATGTGCTTTGCAGCTGTAGGCAAGAGGAGTATGGTCGTGGATGAGGATGAGGTTGGGGGTGGTGCAAGAGGAGAGGTTCCATTGTTTAAACTGGCTTTTGTGGACTCGACTCTGCACATACAGCAGACACATAATACGGAACAGATGATGTTTATGAAATTCTCAATTTATTTATATTGTCGGGACGACGGTCGGGTAATTATTCATCGTCTCCTCTTTGACATATTAATAAAGAATGATTGATCGTGCGCGCTCCACGCCCTATCGGATCAGACGCACACTATATATATATTTTCCTTCTGGTTGTTTTCTCACTCGTCCTTCCTTTTTCTAGTTGAAAGGAGGAGGCGGAGGCGGCAGCTCGACTTCCTCCCATCCATCCACTCATCCATCCATCCTTACATCCATCCATCTGGCCATCCTACGGGGCGCTTCGAATTAATTGTTCTCGAGGACCCTCTAGGAAATATTGCGAATAAGAAATGAACGGCGACAAAGCGTTGATTTGTTCGGAAGAGAGAGACTAATGGCTCTTACAAGTTTCCTCCCTCACGTAAGCCGTTAATTCAATTGCACGCCCCGGCACTTGATTAAACGTTAACGGGCTGGGAATCGTCTCCGCCTATAATTCAACTCGATTCTTTTAATAAACGCCCGTCCGAGGATTAATGAGACACTCCTGCCATCGATCATCGTTTTAACACTCGAATACGCACTGCCTGTCGGACATATTTTAAACTTCAAAAGTACTCCATCCGCTCCTCCTCATCATTCCTTCGCCATACCTAAAGTCTGTTTTTTATACTTCTTCCTCTTTTTTATCGCCACCAATCTTAAATCTCGAAGTTACGTTTACATTCGAAACTTAATCATCCGGAAGTTTTACTGCTCACTAAACACAAATCAACTGTAGTCTTCTTGACTACTTGATTCTGGTTGTTTAAATGGTATATAATACTACGCATGGTATATAATATAACTTACTTTTCTGTTCACGTAATTTACATTTTAGAATGATTACTTAATTGACTTAAAATAGGTAATTTCATATTTATATTAAAAATTGTATAATTGTTGTAAAGATGGATCTGACTAAACATTTCTTAGAATTTTTAATATAGGAACCTCGGTTCTTGAAATTCTCAATTACAGATTTTTTAAAAAGCATACGCAAACTAACAATCTGGTACGTGAGATCTGTAATGGTTTTCAAACAAATTCAGTTTTTTAACAACATTTAGATACGAATTATGTTCGACAACTAAAGGTCCATTTTTATTGTACAAGAATCCATAATGTGGGTCTCAATTCTAAATCGATGTAAAAAATAAATCTTATTCACCATGAATACCTAAAGCCTGTTTTATACTTCTTCTTCTTTATCGCCACCAATCTTAAATCTCAAAGTTACGTTTACATTCGAAACTTGATCATCCGGAAGTTTTACTGCTCACTTCTGACTACTTGATTCTGGTTGTGTAAATGGTATATAATATAACTTAATTTTACTGTTCACGTACATTTTAGAATGATAACTACTCATTCTAAAATGTAAATTGACTTAAAAAAGGGTAATTTCACATTTATATTACAAAATCCTATTTTTGTCGAAAGAAGATTTGGGTCGAAAGAACCAATAAATTTTATAATTATTGCAAAAATATACGTAATTAAACTGCATTTCTTAGATTTTATTTTTAAAATTATACATAATGGAACCCCGGTTCTTGAAATTCTCAGTTCCTGATTTAAAAAATGCAAACGTAAATTGACAATCAGCTAAGTGAGATGTATAATGGTTTTCATACAAATACAGTATTCAAAGAACAGTTAGACATGAATTATGTTCGACAACTCTATTATTACCTATAAGATGCAATAGAAGGTCCTAAATATATAGATTTTTTTAAGTAATTGCCCATGAATATATTTTTAAAAAGAAGTAAATCTGAAAGTAAATGTAACCTTCTATTATTCGCCAAGTAAGTCATTGTTTATATAGATTTCTAGTATTTCAGAACCATCAGCGAAGGTTGCCAGTATTCTTTTATGATTAATGTATGAAAATCTGCGGAGTTCAAAGTGTTTTGCTGAGGTTGCGCCGAGAGAAGAAGAAAATAAATAAATAAAGAAATCAATTGAAGCTGTTCAAGTGGAAGCATATTGGTGGAAGGCTGACGATTAATGAGAGGGAATCATTTATCGATCGATCGTCGTGCATGGTGCTCTGGGGAGGAGGAAGGGGGCGATAGGAGGTTCAGCAGGATTTATGCAGTGCATAGCAAGGAAGAAAGAGGGAAGGGAACGGAATAAAAAATGAGGCAAACCGAACCGAAACAACTATTTTTCCCTCGCCTCATAAATTATGTCTTTATAACAAGCGCGAAGCTCGGCGGGGACTTTGATAAATGAGCCGGGCATTCCATTAAAATAAGTGCTTCAATATATCCCGCACTGATTTATATGTTTATTCGACGAATTAGCTTAAAATTGTTCCACCGCGACGGATTTCTTGGACACTTTTCCACTCGCTAATCTCCTCCACGAGCCCAGAGATTAATCGCCCTTTTCTGCGCGAAGGTCATCACCGATTCTGCCATTACTTCCACTTCTTCAGCACGGACAGATAAAAATAAAATCAAGTCATTTCTATTTGTACATTCCAACAATGAACAGCAGCAGAAGCAGTGAGATACGAGTGATCGTTCAGGAGGCGCGAGTAGGAGGCGATTTATTGCCTTACCTGCAACACAATACTAATTGACACCTACTGGTGTTAATTGATACCTCCATTAGAGGCGTCCACTAAAAGTCAGTTTACCCAGAACACCGAATATTGTCAATTAGACCTCTATTAACTTCATTACGACCAGTCCGTTCCTCTTTACCCGTCATTTCTTTTTTTTTTCTTGGCATTCGTCCTTCCATTTCATGTCGCCGTGTCTCCTCATTTAGATTTCGAACATTTCACGACGCTCCGCAGCGATAATTGCGTCGTGCAATTTACCATTGATCACCATTTTCCTCATCGCCAATTGAGGCTGCCGCAGCAAATTTACTTAATACTCCACAATTATCCGTAATTACGGCGGTCGCGACTGCCGTTGTAAATATTTAATGCTGGTTTTTAAAACTATTAGACATCAATTTGTATTCTGAACGCAAGCTTTCGCTCATTTCATCGGATAATTAATGTGAACCTTGCAAGTAATCAATAATTAAATTACATGCTCTTTTAAATTATACATAAGTTCACAATTATATAGAAAAAAAAAATCCTATAAAGAAAATAAGTCTGACATAATAGAAAATTGTACTTATCTACGTTTCAATAAATCCATTAAATTAATAGCAAAAAGTATTAATAACGATGATAAAGTTATTATTATTATAAATTAATATAAATTAATAAATATTTCTATTCGGGCAGAAAGACAATCCACCACATGCCTTTTGGCAATATGTTATTGAGATTTTTTTTTCATTTCATATCGCAATTTATATGTTGATATATATGACCAATAAATTATTATCATTAATAATTATAACTGTTTTTATTTATATATGATTATTTTAAAAACTTATTTGAAAAAGTTGTGAATTTATATTTGCTGATAAAATATTCTAAATTATATCAAAATAAAAGATTTGTACAGTTATACTGGCTGTAGTATAGCTGTAACATTTCTATTCCCATATCTTACAGTATAGGCAACTAAATAAGCATGTACATTAGAAATGAACAAACATTTAGAAAATGCTTTGCATTTGAAAAGTGCATTTATTGCATCATGTATCATTACTTTATATATAACTACAGATATTTAAATCTCATGAAACATGGATAATAAAAATTGATTCCAATAATTATCTTATGGAACTTGCTTGTAATATAGTTTTTTTACAAAAATACTTTAACCCTAACATACTAATATATGATATTAGCATAACTACCTGACATTAAATCTTGTTGCATTAATAATATTCATAAACTTTGAAATTTTAATAATTTCCTTAGGGTTTCAGTTTGTAATTATATACATTTATTTTTAATGAAAATTGTTGAGAATTATTATTCCTACATACTGGGAACAGCAATATGTTCAATGTTAGAATTTGTAATGTAGTATTAATAGGTTATAAAGCTTTGAAAATAGTTTTAATTTTATAATTTTGTTATAATTGAATACCGGAACTGTTTCGTATAATGAAACATCATTAACTAATTAAGGATCGTTGAGGAGGGTAGATATTGGTTTTGATTATGTTTTCAATTAGAGTGTGTATTTCAATTAAGTTAAGAGCATCAATGCAGTGCAGTTCGGAGAGAGTGCGGTTTGCATAATAAGCGGAAGAGGAATCCCGTAATAATATTCTAAAACAGTCCTTTGAACGGTGCACCAGGCGGCAGAGGTTTCTGGTTACGCCACATCACTCGGCGCACGTATTAATCCTGTTTCCTTTGCAAACAAGATGAAATGCCATTTCGTAAATAAATCATGCGGCGTGCGTGGGTTTCCAATGGCAAAGCGAGGAGTTCGCTGGATCGGCCATAAATCATGGACAGCGCGGATTTTCCAGTCCTGCGACTGCCGGCCGACTTGTAGCAATGTAGTAGAGAAAGAAGAAGACTGCTGCGAAGATCCGCAGACTTCCGGTAAACGCAACGGGTGTTTTGATTAAAGAGACAGGTAAATCGGCGCGCCGCAAATTGCTGGTAAACTTGACCATAATATAAACTCATAAAGCAACTGGCGGCTGTCACTTGTCAACGTCAGTCATATTTTCGGTTCCGGTATACAACGCTAATTAGCACATGTTGTATACAGTATGGACAAGTAGGGCGGGATGGAAAATGGATGAATGACGCGGGTTTATTGAGTGACAGGCCAAGCCGCTCCCTGCAGAGCAAACTCTGCGTCGGCACCAGCGGGGAGTCACAGTAATATACTCTGTATATGTGTGTATACATACATGCTTGCTCTCATGCCTCCCCATATTCCTACTCTTGCACCTCCAACACCACCATCGCCGACACCGCCACCTCTTCATACTCCACTACTCACATAACAAATAGCCAAAGAACGCTCGTAACACGAGAACTTGACAGCTCTCATATCCACAACATTATTTCTTTGAGACATGATCTCATACTGCGACACCTGTATTCTTTGATATACATTATTTAGTGCTACTAGGAGTATGCACTTTTCAACTGCAAATAACATAACTTGGTAACAAAACCTAACTTTGTCTCTCTATTCTCAAATACATCACACATTCAAAATCAATAAAGACATTGGTAAATGTGACACATTCTAATAATGTCGATATAAACCTTTTTATCTCGTTACAAAATTGAACCTTTTTGTAATTTGGTGTTGAGCGATGATAGAAATGTTTTACTATGAGACAGCACAATAACACAATATTTTAAGTATTTAACTACCTAAATTTATTGATTTAATTAACTGAAATTGTAAGTGGAAAGTATTAATGTTACTTAATAGATTTACAACTATATAACTTTTTAACAGTTTCAAATGAAATCATTATATAATATCTTATTACTTAGATCAGAGATGGCCAACGCTTTGATCGCAAAGAGAGTTTTGATCCCGATCACTTTTTAACCCATTCGCGACGATTTAACATTTTACTTGCCAATTACTTTTCATTTAATTCTTCTATATTTTATGACTAGTTGATCTATACCAATTTATAATTCCAATATGATTATAATTATAAGTATTAAGTTTAAAAAAACAACAAATAACTAAATATTGTCTATTTTATTGAATAGATGATTGTTTAAGATTGATTTAAAGAATTTTTCAGTATTCGCTTTTAAAGATTTCTAACATTCGTAGTTCAGTATATCATGCCTTTTATTGAAGTTGATCGGAAAGTATATTTGTAAATGAATATAGTAAATTGCTTCAAATCGCATATAAGTATTTTACTCGTGTCTCTTGAAAAACCAATAAAGCCATAGGAATGTGGATGAACCGATAAATCCTGTTATAGTAGTCCAATAAAATAATATATTTATCTAATGAGCAGCATCGAAATGGGATCGTTCAATGGAAGGTTATTGGAAATAGAATATTCATGCGATCGAGCGAAGAGAGCAGATCAAAGTGTTACAAGTACATGTCTCGACGCCGAAATGGAGTTGTATTGCCTATAACGAGCGGTAAACAGTCAATGTCGATCGAAAAATCGTCATAAATCGCGCCGAAGCGTAATTAGATATGTGCGCTGGAAATGTCTATATAAAACGAGATACTTTTATTGCTGAAAGCTCTTTTGACCTGTTCTTGTATGAGTGTGTATATATATAGATATAAGTGAATGTGTGCGTGTGACAAGAACACACATTGAATGTTGGAGAACGAGAGGCGGAAAAGTTTAATTTATCAAAAGCTTTCGGAACAAATTGAGCCTGATTTTTAGATCTTCACGACACATTACGTACGAGACAATCAATTCGAAAATCGCATTCTCCCTTTAAACACAAATGCTCCGCCATTTGTTTTCGTCGGAAATAAAAAAGATAAATGTGGCAATTCGGGAACTAAATCACCGGCAGTCAGTCTCTCTTTCTCTCTCCGTCTTTGTCTATCTGTACCTCTCTCTCTTTCTCGCTCTTCCGCATGCCGCACAAATCCCCCTTCCCTCCCCTAGTAATACCAGCAGAAAAACCACCCTCCGGCAACGGCGGCAATCAATTATGAAATGTATGTGGAAACATAAAAATGAATTCGCTTTATGCGAAAAGGATTTCTCCACGGGTCCTTTGATATATACTTTTTTAGAAGTAACAGGAATGTAAACGCGTTTCAAAACCTCCCCCAACTCAATCCGCCCACCCTTTCCTAAGAAAATATAACGCACGGCAATCCCCGACGCGGCTTATTCGAAATCTATCAATTTTCTTCTGGCGCACGATTTTCCTTTGGCGCAGATTGCATGTACAGTGTAATTTAAATAAACTGCAAATAGGGATTTTACCCTTAATAGTCTCGCCAGACTTTTATCGCCGCCGACGGAAAAACTCACCCCACTGAACGGCTTAACTGCTGATTTTTACCAATTCTTATACACTACTTATTCTTCGGAATTGTTGCTCCTTAACCGTATTAACATACTACAAGCGTTTTCCTTATTTTCAACACCCTCCGTTGCTTTACAACTATTGGATGATTAGAGCCCAGTAAATCGTTTAGTTTCTCGGAAAATAAACACTTAGTTATACGAAAAGTTTATTCATGATTGTATTAGAACTAAACTCTAATATTTTACGGCGAGGTTATATTATACACCATACATCTAAATTAAATTTAGTCGCCTGACAAAATTATTGAATGTATTTGATCATTTGTACATTATCATGTTCAAGTTTAAATATATAAACTAAACATATAAGTAAGAGTTGTACTGGCGCCTAAATTAGACCACGGGTACTTTCACTTGTATAGTAAATTTTCTCCATATGAAATTTTTTCTCCATCAGTAAATTTTACTTTTAAAGTGCTTCGTGTATTCAATTTGCGAACAACAAATTTTAGTTAAAATATTATAATGAGTAGTTTCCTAAATTGGAACAGTAACATTTAATATATTTTATTTAATCTGTTTTAACGATTGTATAATGTTTTCATGAAAAATAAGTTATATCATTTTGCAGCTTTAAATAGTGACAATTGTTTTACGCACTTGCTTCGTCTAACTCAGTGATTCCCAAAGTGGTCTATATCGACCCCCAGGGGTCTATGACAACCTGCAAGGGGTTTACGTCAGCGAAAAAAAATTTGGGGGTCTATGAAATGAAAATGGGGGTCCACGATAGTGGATCTCAACATACACTGATAGTACCTATTTTCAAAACAACATACCCGTTACTTATTTATATATATTTATACTTATATAGGAAATTTTTAATTTCGTTTCCATTGTCATACCTAGTGGAAAGGGGGTTCAGCGCTGTTATCAATCTTCTAACAAAAAAAGAAACAGACTCTACATCATTAGCCGAGGAGATTTAAGTTTAAACCTTACAAAATTGACGCCAAATGTTGATAATTTATTATTAAAGCATCAGGTTCATCCTTCTCACTAAAAAAAAATACTTATTGCTTAGTTTATTTTATGTTACGTATATTTTATATAACAGATACAAAATTTTATTTTGAGTAGTTTTAATTTAAATTCAATTAATAAATGTATAAAACTTAACATGTGTTTTTACTTTAAGTTTTTAACACTAAACTTCACTACAGTTAGAAATTTTCAAAAAATCAATATCAGGTAAATAGGGGGTCTACCCAAAACCGAAAAACATGGCAAGGGGTCTACGACACAAAAAAGTTTGGGAACCTCTGGTCTAACTCAATCCTCACTAGCATCGATTTTCGAACATAAATGCAATATAAAAACAAGTCGGTTGAAAACATGTCAGTGAAATGTTACTTCGAGAGGTGGTGATTTTTTTTTGTGAATTATTGCTCCTAAAGGTTTTCGAACAATTCAAACATCATATTGAATATAACTTACTCCAAAAACTGTATATTTAACCTTTTGAAGGGCTAGAAATTCTTAAATTCTAGACCCAAGTGGGGACAGACAACTGAATCGGACAACTTTGTCAATTGAATCAACATCGGAAGGTATCGATTAAATATAAACATCTTCTACTGCCTTATCAAATTCATTACTTTCCTGTACATTTTCTAGAAAATTATAATAATCCTCCTCTAGGCATGTTCAAAAGGTGAGACAATCCATGTACCATCATAGCTAAAACAGTTAAATTAGAGCCTGTTGTAAACTTGATCAATTAAATTAATATTTCTACATTTGTTACTCTTTCAATCATTATAAGAAGACCAAACTTTATAAGACTTCTGAGAGCTCTAATTGAGCACTTATAAAAGTTCTTTATATAAAATTTAAGTATTAAATTATGATTCATTTTGTATTACTTTTTATACTTTTTCTTTCCATGTTTTCGTTTATCATTTCTATTAAAAAATATATATTTGTTAAGTAATATTCATTGTTCAAAATATTTTATCTTCTAAGATACAAAATAAGAGTTAATTTAGTGATTCTGGATAATATAATAAAGTAAATAAATGTTTATGAGTTATTTAAGCACCTTCTTAAGTATTTTTAAATATTATTCATATGACAATTATGTATATAAAAAACTAAAAGAGATTAAAAATCGATTTAATAACTTATAATAATGGATTCAATTAGTTTTAGTATAATCGACAAACTTAACTACATTACATGATCATATTTCTACACGTGAATATAGTTAGTCATCATTCTATCACATTAATTATTGCAACAATATATCAATTTAAAATATGTATATCCATTATACAAGTTTCATTAGCTGTGCAGGTTTATTTAACTCTCGATTAAGGTATTCTCTGTGGACAAAAGGAGACAGAGAACGGCGCATGAAATAAGCTTAATTAGAATACAAATTCGAACAATATCTCGGGAATCATTAAGGTAATTGCTATCAGCGGATTACAATCGAGGCTAAGAGACAACGTAAGTGGTTTCGTTTCTCGGTATGCAAATCGGTGAGCTTTCCGCTCGCTCTGATTAATGAGACTGACGGTTAATAAATAAATAATTATTAATCTGTGTCAGTCGTTCGGCAGATAAATAATTCTGCTTCTGTCAGAGCGGAGAGCTCGTTAAACGAGCGAATGCATAAATTCCGAAAGTTTTATTATCATTACTTATCATATAATGAACGACTTATAGTATAATTGTTAATTACGAATTTCCTTCGCAATTAAATCACAATGTGTGCACATTGTTGATTCCTGGATGGTTGCGCAACCGTTTGTCTCCTGGCTGTGCGGTGCGAGGAAGGAAAAATAATTATATGCGCGGCGCGCTGTTTTATATTTAATTGCATAAAATAACGATATTTCGTCTCTAGTTTTGCGTACCGTTATGTTTTACGTTCAGTCAATTAATTTCTCAATGGTATTTAACACTCTAGTCTCATTAAAATCAAACATATATTAACGTCGGAATGTATTATAAATTTTAATTTACCATTTGTGTCCATGTCGCCTTTTTCTTTTCACTATACACATAAAATTAATTGCTTTCTGTATTCAATCTATTCAATAGAAAGATAAGATTAAATTAATATTTATATCCGTTTCTAAATCAATAATCTGTCACTTCTGTTCTGCTGATTACTTTTACAGTTTACAATCATTGAAACATGCTTATTACAAATTTAATTAGTACCGTTTGTTTTTGTTTGAAAGCACTTACTTTTTTTATATTGAAATGTTTCAATATTTAGTTTATTACTATGAAGCTTTTATAAAACTTTAAGAAAATACTATTTTCGATTGTAATAATTTTATTTTTTTAAATTATGATATAAATGTATATAAAAATGTATACAAAAATATTAGAATAAAAGTGACAAAGCCACTAGAAAAAAAAACAATACGAAAATAATTAACTATTCAAGGACTTTAAACTATTTGGTACCTTTCTAAGAAGTTTAATAATTGTCATTTTTTTTTAATGAAAACTTGTATCTAAATGATCGATTAAACTGTAGAATGTGTCTAATAAATGTATAATATGTGCGGTGTTCCTCATTCCTTATATATTTGCATCATTAATATTATATCGCTTAGCAATAAATTTTAGTTGCCAACAGTTAAAAAGTAGTGTTGAAATTGTTTAAATACATTCTCTATATGCAATTGTTACAAGTCACCAATTATCTGTAAGAATAAATTTGTAAACTAATCATAATATTTATACATACATATTTTACAGGTGATATTTTAAACGTCCTTAGAATAAAGTTTGATTCGGATCAAATGATTTGTGTCAGTTTAGTATCCTCTTGAAGATGAAAGAAAATAAGTGCATTTTGGACTTGTCTAATAAAAAATGCCACTAAAGTAATAACTAAGAAATATTCTTCTTATGGAGAAATTGCTTTAGCTAAAAGACTTAAACTAGTAATTTCAGCATTAAAGGTCTGCTAGTAATATTGATGAAAGGTATTAATGGAGAATATCCCACGTGAATTAGCAGATTTATTACAAGTATCAGAAACAACCATCCACTAGCGTTTTTAAGCTTGGCTAAATAAACCATTATATTATATGAGTTTTGCGTAAACATTATTGGAGTCAGACATAGTTTTATTACTTTACTCGTAGACAATACACCTTCCAATTTCTACATATTCAGGTCTTTGCAAAATTGCATTCACTGCAAGGATGTGAAATTTTTAGTCTACATAAAAAATAATTGGAAAAGTTTTTTTGAAGAAAAACCTAATAAATTCTATGATGATAGTTTATTTAAGTTGCATGAAAGGTGTTATGATCAAAATGGAACATCGATATATAAAAGTTTTGATTTTTAATGTTCTTGAAAAATAAACCAATATATACATATACATTTGGTAATATAGATCAATGAAATATATTTTTTTAAACTACATGATGTTTATCAAAGTCATTGACGTCCGAAAAATAATCCCTTAATTTAGCTTTAACTGTATTAAAAAAAATACAAATTCTTATAATAAACCCATTTGGTAACATAAAATTCGATGTTCGTGATTAAGATGTGTATTTAATAAATTATAAAACAATTTGCGTGGTTTAGTGAGGAGACGAAGAATGGGTTTTCCGAGATTTACGAGATCGGAGTGAAACGTTAAGCGGTCGCTTCGGGACTCCGGGGTTGGCTTGAGGGCGGTCGACCGGCGCTCGGAAATTAATTTGTAATTATAAATGTTGTGCCATTAAGCGTTTCGTCGTCGAGCGTCGAAGGGACTCCCAACCCGGCAATTTATATTACCACCGAGAAGAGTGAATCCGGAGTGAACATCATGTTCTTCGGGCCCTTCCACTCTTCCTCCTCCCATTGCGGTTGTCGCATCAATAAGGTGCCGGTCAAGATTTATGTCGGCAATTTGATTGCGCCCTTTCGGCACCAATAAATCTACCCCCTCGATGGCTTTTTTGGCAGCCGAGAACGTTCTCTCGCCAGTCTCTTTCACCATTCCCCTCTTTCCCTGTCTTTCCCATCGCCACGTCCACTTCTTCGGATAAGCTCCAGGCTGCACAGGCTGTATCTCGTCTATCTTTCTCTGTGTGTGTGTGTCGCCTTAATTGCTGGTGAAGCTGTTGACTTTAGAGGGCCGCACCCGACCACACGGTCCGCACCTACATCGAACCTCCTAATTAAATATCTTGTCGACACAGTCAAATAAAGTCGTAAATTTCAGTAATCACGCGAACAAGCGGACCAAGGGGGAAATAAACCAGACCGGTGAATGCCAGACCACTGCGTGCGTGCGTGTGTATGTGTGTCTGCTGTATGTGTGTGGCTGCCAATGTTTAATTAAGAGCGCTGTGACTGGAATATCTAATTACTATCGGACCCAGAGCTCAGCCCTCCGTGTGGGATGTCACCAGATTGCATAACCGAATCCGAGGACTCCTCTTTGTACATGATTCCTTTGCATAAGCACTCTCAGTCAGAGCCAATGCCATTAATTCTGTCTCTCTCTGTTTTTTTTTCATCTTCCTTTTTAACAATTCCTTCCTCTCCTTTTGATTCGTTTCTCGGATTGCAGAGGCGAATAATTACACGCCGACGAGGAGGAAGCCATCACTCATTTGCATTCATTAATTTTGACACGGCAATGTTTTCCTTTAGCACTTGTAAACCGTCGTCGCGAGTCGACGCTTTAATTGCTTAATTACGAGACAGGCCTCGTTACGTGGAGAACTCTTCAAATGTTTCTCCACCTGTACTCTATCTTTCTATCTTTACCTCCAACTAATTTGTTTATTCACTGTTGTTGTTGTTGTTACTCCATATATTCCACTCTCTGAGTTACAGATTTGTTTCTTCCCGGCTGTATATGGTTTCGCTAATTGGAGGTACTCGCAGGTTTGTGTGTTTGTGTTGGCGTTGTTGGTGCTGTTTCAATAACCGCCGTATGCAATCATTCCCATTGTTGTTTCTCTGATTTAATGACTTTATTGTTGCGTTGGTTGTTAATATTTATAAGTTCTAATCATTGAAATTGAGATGTTGGACAACGGGAACGATCGCTCCGCCGACTCCCAGGAGATTATTCAAATGCATCCATTGCATAAAACATCTCGGTGGAAATATATTTCAATTTGCAATTATCTTGAACAGTACCGAAGGGTATGCTAATAATTGGCAAATAAATATGAATGTTGAATATTGTCTGTGTTTGTTTCGAACATATATTTGAATATTATACAAGAATAATTATTTATTTAGTTATTTAAATTTACATTATACAAGGTGCAATGACACTACTCCGAAGTTGTATATATTCCCATAAATTCAATAGTCAACTTATCGTTGTAGGTGTATTTTTTTTTCAATAAATATGTGTATAATTAAATTATTTATCATCGATGATTTAGGGTTTCTACCTCTAATTATTACAATTTTATTATATATTGGGACAATTTCAGATATTATAATAACATATTTGGGCACATCGTAGTTATTAAAGATTTTTTTTTGTCAGTTAGAGTTCTATTTTTCCCCGTTAATATCTGTTTTATTCAAGAATGCAGACAAGAACAACGGTTAGCCATAATAATCTTATATTCCAGGTGTTCAAAATGTACATATTTATCACGTTCTACTCATATTTTTTGTCCTATTAATATATGTAAATGTCTGTTGGTCATGGAACTATAAAATAGAATCGTTTTGATTACGATTCTGAAATTACGATCCGTGTGTGCTGCAGCTTTGCTTTCTCCATTTTCATCCATCCAGGGTGCAGAATTTCATAAATGTCAGCTGGTGAGTGAGCCCGAGCTCTCGGTTTCAATTTAACGCGCTCCATAATTTACGTGCACCGAGCACATAATAATAATAAACAAGAACGAGAAGAGCAACAACAGCAAAGTACAGCAACTGCGCAGTTCTCGCAGCAATAAAGTTAATAAGAGATTTTATATCCATCACAGCTGCGGGTCGTAATGAAATTATTATTTGCATAAGAGAAGTGAGGTGAAGTGTAGTGAAGTGAAAGAGATGGAGGAGAGACGGCTGCACTCCGAAACATAGGTGCGGCCATTTCACAGTAAATCTTTCTGATTTATTTGAACTGGGCTCTTTAATCCTGAGTATGTTCTGTATAGCTGCGAGCGTCAAGAGATATATTCACTCGTTCCAGAGATGGATGCGATCTTTTAAATTGAAAATAGATCCAGCAGCATCCGTGGGTCCATTACGGCTGTAAGCGGATTAATGACGCATTGTTGCCTCCCTTTTTTTTCTGCTGCTCTCGCGAAACCATTTATTTGCGCACAGACGCGACTTAAACGCACTGCTTTCTTTTACGTTTAGTTTTCATCTTGTTCTTTCAACTTGATGAAATACTTAACCACATACTCAACTAAAAGAGAAACTACACAAAAATACATCACATTATATGTTTTATCGAGATTAGGTAAATATGAAAAAAATACCATGTTATCTTTGCTTGTTTCTATGTAATAAATATTTAAATTATTAAACAAACAAAATTGTCGATCTTATATTTACTATTTTATTGATTTTTATATACTATATAAAAAAACATTGAATTGGCTATTTATGGGATTGTGAATTAAATTCAAAACTAGATAAACAGTAAAGCTTAATTTGAAATAAAAAATATTTTATAAATTGGAATTTTATCAATTAAAATAATATAATTTATAGAAAAACAAATAACTGATGAGTAGTTAAAGATTTTTTAGTATCACCTCTTATTTATGATAAATTTATATTTGTGCATGGATTTATATTAACTATTAATATTTTATACATCAATACCACGTAAAGTACGGAATATTTACGAAACAGATTCAATAATCCGGACTGTTTAAAATAGAAATATACTAAATAAAATAGAAATAAACCGCACAAAAAGAGACTTTAAATAAAACGATATTTTTTGAATAAAACATATTTTTGTGTATTAATGTTGTAGAATTTATTTGTATTTTATTTCGGAATTTTCAAACTGTGGTTTAGTAAATTTGCACTGCAAAATATATTTATTTTCAAGTTTTTAAACAAATGTTCTTTAATTATAAATTAATATTCACCTCCAAATCCTAATATCCTTCATAAATATGAACATTCTCCCTATACCTTTCTCCAATACTTAACTTGTCCCATATAGAAGGGACTTCCTCTGGTTTATTTTTAATGAGAATAATTTAGAGAATACGTCCGTCAAAGCCGTACTCTGGGAGGTATTAGAAAGGATTTAGTTGATGGTATAGGTAAAATAAAGCATATATTCAAATATACTATGATGTGATATAAACTACGAAAACATAGATTAGAAATTGTTTCCAAAGCAAATTACAGTGGAATCACAAAGTTTAGTCTTTAAAGATGAAATTATGTAATTTAAATAAGTCCCTATATTGATAAAACAAATGTATTTTATTTTAATAATTACATGTTTTTCATTTATGATCTATAGAATATGCATACAAATAATAGTATATTATAGAGATATTATTGAGGGATATTATTGTTAACTGAAAGGTGTATTGTACCTCTTTCTTCTAGAATTAATTTTAGTTAATGAATTATCATTTAATAACATTACCACCAATTGCTACATATATAAACTTAAAACTTTTTGTGCTAATTGTTTCATTTATTTCAGATTTTCATATATTTCTGATGTATTAAAGCATTATTTTAAATTGTGTATTTAAAGTTTTGATTTATTTTCTGAGCATTGGTTTCAAATATATTGTCAAAAGTTTCGTAATCAACTACAGTAGTATTACCTATGGTAGGACCTTTGGAAATTTAGTGATAGAGCAATAGTTAGATTACTTAATTAGATTTTTTATTTTTTTTCATTATTTTTTTATACAAAATAACACAAATATATAAAATCATGCAATCATAACATTTTGTGTGCTTTCGAAATCTGTTATAAATACAGTGGAACCTCGCTTAACGAGCACCTCGCATAAGAAGTTAAACGAAATTAACGAGCAAAATGAATTGTAAGAAAAATGACTCGCTTAACGAGCGACGTTTCGCATAACGAGTAACGATGAGAAGAGAAGTCCCATCATTCTTAAAACTTGTGTGCACATATTATGTATATTTTGCAATAATGTTTGAGGTAAATGCAAAACACAAATGTATTATGTCCAACCATTATTATAATATATAAACACACTATGTACGCTTTTTTATATAAACAAATATTCAAAATATAAAGAGATATTAAGAAATATAAACTCACTTCACTGTGTGTAAATTGTAAAATAGGTCTTAATGTTAGTAGTGATTCTAGTTGCATCTTAGTGTTGTCTGTGATCACAAAATTTCCAAACTTGTGTTCAGACGTGTTATTTGTGTTTTTTTGTGAAAATTTAATAACACTTGCATTTCTCCGAATAAAAAGCCAAAGAATAAAAAGAACCATAGATAAGAAAAGCAAAATCATTAAAAATCGAGACCAAGTTATACTTTTTTTTCCGGAAAGGAACGCATTATCGTAATTTACATTAGTTTATATGGGAAAACGTGTTTCACTATACGAGTAAAAATTCGGAAAATTTGGAACGGATTAAACTCGTTAAGCGAGGTTCCACTATATAATACTAATGATACACATATACATTGAATTGCACTCTGCTAGTATTTCCGGTCATAATGGATATTCGCCGGATAAGTAACTAACCAACGCACACAAACCGTATTTTCTTTTACCGACAAAAAGCTTTATTACGCACACACACAGCAACAATATTAATCATAATAATCGCGCTATATCCATAAATTATAAAGATAACAATAACTCTGAATCATATTTATGGGTTCAGCCGCTAAACACGCACACACTGTAATAATGCCGAATTTACATAATTATTCTTTTGGTGCGAGTGTTGCGTTCCCGTATTTTTTCCTCTCCCCACACTACATACTTTATGCTAGGTACTTGATATATACACATATATTTTTTTTGTATACTATATATTTTTTTAATTAAGATACTCGTATATGCGTCATTCGACATTCACATGCAAATCCAGTAATTAAGTTGTTCCAGAGTTTTGATACGGACGCACGAACCTCTCTCACTTCCGGGACTTTTCAAGTGTGAATTTGTCATACAAATAATAAAACAGTTTTCAAATTAAATTGCATATTTAATTACTACATTTGATAATTTAGTTGATTCGTTTTTTCTTATACAATTGATATATTTTGATAATATTGGATGAAGTAAAAAGTTTTGAGCGTTTTTCGTTAGATGGCTTTAGTGCGACATAACGCTTTAAAAAAGTTCTTTGACAGTTATATGTTTAGTGAATCCAGTCGTGTGTTAGAGCGTTCCAAAATAGAGGTATAAAATGATAAAATTCGATACATTCTTCAGTACCACTACGACCAAGAGGAAAAGCGTAGCAGGCGGACAAAAAAATGACAATATCGAATGCAACACCAAAGCGTTGGTTCTAACGCTTCCGTTCTGGTAATATGGACTTCGAAGATAAGACACGCTCTGGTAGGCGAATTGTCGAAAATCTTGATAAAATCATGGAAATCGTGGAGTCTGACTTATTCCATTGTCCAGAAACTGAAGATTATCCAAAAAGAAGCTCGATGTATGTGACAAAACGCTTAGAACTTTTGACTTCATCCAATATTTAACAATGTTTATAAAATAGTATATTTGCCCTCTATACCTTAGAGCAGAGTTTCCCAAACTTATGTAACGGAACACTTAGTAAATACTTACGTAAATTTTCACGGAACACCTAACTTTAACATATTTTGTGAAATCCCGCCTTAGAGAATTTTATGTCATCGAGTAAAGGTGATTTAAAATCATCTGATAAGAGTAATTTAGTAATTAAATTGAAGTAGTTTTTTATAACATCTATTTTTACTCACAATTTGTAAGATGTAGAATTGTCTTGTAAATATAATTATCATATACTTAAATATGAATTTTGTTTTAAAACTTAGTTGCAAAATATGATTCCCAAATTCGATGGTAATGTATTCGTTGTGCAAATTAAATATAACATTAAAAAATCGTATATATGTGTATTTACATTTAATCTGTATGTTTTGTGTATGCAAAATGTACGTTAAATAAATGGTGATTGTTTTATAAATATGACAAATTTAATAGGTTACAAGTAATTTTTGATTGAAAATAACTACAGTAACTATAATTAAGTTGTACTTTGAGACATCTATAAACAATTGGGATTGGCCTGAGCGAGTTTGGGGATGGTCCTGAAGAGATCAGAGGTGGCGGAATTTGTCTTCATCGTGTAAATCAGTGCGAACGGCGAGCACAAACTCGAACGGTTTCCTTAAAGCGGGTCGACAAGATAGAAAGATCGGCTGACAGCGCGCCAGAGTGATGAGGCCATACGTCTTGGCTTCCCTCCCAAGTTCCACTGAAAAATAACCCCAGCAAGTCACGACGAGCCAAAAGGAGATCCGAGCTGGGGTTGAGGATGGAACGGTCCGCGACATTCGGAGAAAAAGAGAGTGAGAGAAAGAGATTGTCGGAGATGGAAGGAGAAAAATAGGGTGATAGTAGTGTGCTGAAGAAGGAGATACGATTTAGGCGTTGGGGCCTAAAAGAAAACGTTCATCTCGCCTATTTATATCCGCCAAGATGACATGTATATGTATGGCTGCAGACACATCTCATTTACAGAGGAGCATAATTCTTTAACACTTTCCGCGAGAGTGGCCGTAAATCTGTGTTTGCGCCTTGTAGTTTATAGCGGGCCGGGCTTCCCCCCTGTTGATTTATCGACGCCGGAGCGAACCAGATGAAGGATAAATGTAATGGATGAACCGCTAACATTAATCTGCATAACCTCGACGGTGGCGGCAGCGGCAGAGGCGGCGGCAACGGCGGTGGCGTTGCCTAGCTGAACTGAGTAGAGCAGAGCCGAGCACCAGGCAGGCATTGACTAATGGTGTTTGCTCCGGCTGCGAATGAGCAATCTCTATAATAGGACCTAAACATCCCCCGCTGCGTTTTCACGCCAATAAAAATAATAAGCCACCCCGGTTTCAGTTTCTCCTCTCCCCCATTGCATAATCTGGAACTCGGCCAATAAACAACAACAATATTATACTATGACTTAATATCATTGACTTTTATCGTAGCACTATTCATAATATTATGTAACCATTTTCATAATAGTTTCACGAATTAATTGTAGCTCAATTATTCATATCACCGGCTGAATAACATCATTTAAGAACTGTTGTAACAATTATTTTTTTTAATTCAAATGAGTATATGTTACTACGCGTTTTTGTCTGCACGCTTTTGTCCTACGCGCTGTTGTCGTTATTTTGATACATCTTTGTTTTTGATATTTATAATTAATTAATACTCATTATCACGATAATAATACTATAATAATTTAAATTATAAAATAAGATAAATAAATTGGATTTTAAACTGTTAATTGTATTTAATTTAGTATATTTCTTTGGATATTTTTTTATGAATACCTTAATAAAACTTTGATCCATAATGTTAATATCTATAATTAAATAATGTTATAAAATATGTGTCAATTATAAAATAAATTAAAATCTTTGCTTTTCAAAATGTTGTTAACTGGTAAAATTACCGGTAAATTATAATTTGAATAAAAAATAAGAAAAACGAAATGAAATGTTCACCTTTTCTGAGTGTCGAGTTAGAAAAAGAATCCAATATTAAATAAAATTCGAAAATAGAACTAAGAATTACTGGAAGAATCATACTTCAGAAAATAAATGAGCGATTCCCAAAACAAGAACAAAAAAAAATTAATAAAGTACCAAATGAATCCCGCAATGTATTGAAGAAGCAATGGCTCCTATAGAACCCACAAGATATTTTGTAGAATCAAGGAAAACATTGATACTCTACACCAGTACTCCCCAACCTATTTATCGCCGCGAACCGATCAACGTTTGATAATTTTACCGCGGCCCGCTGTGGGGAGGACGTTGGTACAGTTACACAAAAAATGAATATAAAGTGATTTAACATTTCACTCACGAGATTCTAGTGAGTTTAAATGGAAATGGAAATAATTTAATGTTCCTTGGGCCTACCGGTACCGGGGTTTGGGGACCACTGCTTTACTCTAATTGGAAATACGAAACATTTTCTAGAAGAGTAAATAATGAGCAGAAAAAAGCATGTAGCTCATGTGGAAATTAAAACCTTCCTTGGATTAATTCAGACTCCACAATAACGCTCATTGCTAAATCGTGTACTGAGAAACCAAGTAATATTAAAAACCCAGCAGTAACGGAAATAGATGACAGTGTAGAATATATTGTAGATCAAATGAAGTACCCGACTGCAAATAGAAGTGATGATATAAATATTCCTACCACAAAGATTAGAGGTAGTCTCAGAAGAACCAAAAGGATAAACTAATAGGCGCATCATTAATGCTGCTATTAGAAGGGAAATCTAATGATGATAATGACAGTAATTCTGATGAATAGAACAAATTCTTATGTTAATACAAATTTAAATACTGTTAGTTATTATTCCGCATTTAATTTTACATATTTATTTAAAATATATTCCTGTATGTCTATAACTTTAAGTCATAAGATTTGATTTGTTTATTGCGTGCACATTTCATTTATTAGTAAAAACTGAATCTGCATATCAATAAGCGTGTTTTGTTGAGTCTGTTGTACATTTGTTATTGTTAATTATTAAAACTTTAAATGAATTTTGCTTTGTTTATTAAGAAATAATGTATATGCTTATTGTTTTTTAATAATGTATTATACTTTTATTAAAACTTAATATGTAATTACACGAATTTTCAATTTAAAAATACCGTTTTTTTACTTAAAATTTTGGTCAAAATTATGCCCTAAATACATGATTAGGTGAGTACGTAACCATTGTCAATTCTTCCAATAAAAATGTATTATAAATATTGGAGAAAAATAGACACTATTAAGAAAAAAAACTTAATTGTTTCAAGTATTTAACAACACTTGAAACTTGTGATAAATAATATATTAAAATTATCAAAGAATTGATGTACTACAATACTTTGTGATATTATATACCCTTACTGGTATATAATATCACAAATAGATCTTCTGGAATTAGTATTTTGAAATTCTTATTGAATTGGTTAATAGAACGGAATGAAAAAGTCAGCAATAAGTAATAAGTTTTTGGTGTATCGATGTACTTAACTTGCAAGCTTCTGGGACCAAAGCAAGTCCTTTTGGGAAACCTTTGCTCGTTCCCTAGAGATGGGGTAAGGCTATTGACAAATCGCATCACGCGCACGCCGACGACAATGATAAAGTGGGCGACAAGAGCCGACAAATGCGGGCAAAAATACAAGGACACGGCCCCTTCCTAATGACGCCATCTATTATCCTTTATGAGGCAGCCGACATCACAAAGGACCGACGACCACCAAACAATACATTTCCCGAACAGCGTCTGTTCCTGGCCTTTACTCTCTACCCTCTCTCGCTCGCTTCTACACTCCACAGACAGACACATACACACTCTCTTTCTCCTATCCTCTTCTCTCTCTCCTTCCACCAGATCGTTCTTTCTCTCTCACACCGCAATCCCCTTCACCGGCATTCACTATCCCAAACTATCATAACTCCCCACATTCGAGTCACAGGCTACAGCGAGCTACAATGCCCCATTAATTCCCTTCTATACCCTAATGGACCCACACTGCAACTTACACAATCCCCATTCTATTTTCCATTTCCTACAACTGTATCCGTGCATGTGCGCGTTTATTTATTTCTATTAATTCATTCTTTTTTTTATTTCCTCTAAATTGATTTCTTTTGATTTATGCCCTCGTCTCAATGCTATTCATCACTTTTACCGACCCCGACGTTCTCGCACACCGCACACTTATTAAGATTAATTTCACTGCAATAAACAACTCCGTGCTTTATGATTTACGCCAAAAGCCACCGAGAAACCGTTTCGATGCATAATTTATTCACGAGAAAAATGTAGAATTACTATGTGACCTGCTACAATTCGCAGCGGGAAAGATATTGCTTTACTATCCATATTTCATAAGCTTGAAAGATACAGAAATAATAGTTTCAGTAACCTTGATAAATTTTAATTAAGTTTTTATAAAGAAGTAAATATACCTAATTTTGATTAATATAAATATATTAAATAGTACTATAGTAGATCCTCGATCTACGAATGTTTTAATCTTTGAACATCTTCAAAGAAATTTCAGGTTTTGAAACTCGTACAAAATCTCGAAAGTGGAACAAACAATCACCTTTCCTTTTTCCTTTTTTGCCCCTTATATTACAGTTGTAGACAGAAATAAACAACATTTTTTTCTAGAGGAGTTAAAATCTTCAATATGGATGGATGGATGGATGGATGGAAGGGAACTGTGTAATTTTTAGGCACTAAAACCATTCCCATCTCAACCAGACATGCAGGGCCTCGATTAAACCTTAGATTCCTACAAGTAAAATACTATCAACAAGTAAACAACCTGCTTAATGATAATGTGACACAACATTGACTAACAAAGGCATGTTTCACTCCAATAAAAAACCGTACTATAGTGAATTCGCACTCATCGAAGCCATACTATGCGATCTATTACTGTATTTATAATATCTATATGTCCCACAAAACGGTGACACGACAATAGCGCGGCGAGAAAATTGCGCAGTAACAAATACACGCTTTACTGAGCGATTTTGTTACAGCGCCCACAAAACATAATTTGTGGCAAAGATTTTATTACTTTTGTAGTCGTCACTTACGGTATTTTAGTTTACTTTTCTAATAATAAAATTGTTTAAATTAACAAATATGGAAATATATTCTAATTTTTTATAAATATCATAATGGTATATAACTATACAAAATTAAATTAAACTTGTTAAGGTTAGAGTGAAAATTGAAACGCATGGGACTAGAATAGAAAAATATCGATAATTAGTTTACTGAAATTATCGTACGCTTAAAACTGTTATCCGTGCGTTGATGGTAAGTTTAAAATGTTGTCAATATATAACAAAGCGTCCACTAACAATAAACTCAAATAAATGATGGCCTATAAATCGAAACGCTATTTATCTGACCGCTAACTGAAGCTAATTCGTTTAAATACCACACTTCTCTAGATATAAATACGTACAGCAGTGTTCAAATAAATAATACGTTTGATTTTATTGATACTATCGCTTTCGATGAGAACATTGTCTTGGCGATGCAAATGATCGTTATCGTTTTATCAAATGAATGGAGAAATAAATCAATGTGAGTTATACATAATTAAAAACGTATCAATATTGTTGATTGACGTAGAAAGTAACTTATTATACAATCAGAGTTGTACAAACATTTAAGGCGATTCGGTTCCGCCTTTTTTTATTAGTATGCTAATCCGATTAGATCTCTATCTATTATTTATTGGATCTACTCACATTATAAAAAAAACAACTGTCTAATCTTGCAGATTTACAACCTACAAGGTCTTTCGAATACACTTTTTGATTCCATTTAAAAAAATCTTATTTGACATAGTTTAAAAGTAAAGAGAATGTATAGCAAATTATTTAAAATAAAATATTATTAGATACAAATATGATATATATGAAAATTGACGTTAGTGTAAAATAAATTCATATTTCCAAGATTCTAAATATTTTAAAGTTTTAATATAATTTTACAAATTTATATTTTGTACCAAAAATTTTTGAAAAAAATATTTTAAAATTTTCATATTTCATAGCTTAGCATACGCTCTCCAGTATTACATCTTATAAATTGTTAGTTTGCTAGTTGAAGAAACTGTTTCTGTTCGGAAACTGATGCATTTTTATTGGATATTACTTCTAGAATTATCCGAAACTCCTGGTGTTCGAGAACCGAGTTCTAATTTTTCGTAATGTTGGAGTTATTTCTGCCGCACGCTGTATTATTTTTAAGAGCGGCGTATTTCCGAATAGTTAAGTCGCCCTTATCACAAGTTTGCCAGCTCTGGTTCAAACCCAGCCATGGCAGCTCCCTGGGTGTTTGTAGCAATAGGGTTATCATTCATCATGAATGACAGTTACATGAATGAGGTTTACCATATGGATCTCCTCCCAAGTCGATGGACAATGACAATGTTAAAGATATCAGCATATACACAAAGAAAGGAATAGTGCATCAATATACTACTGACGTTAACCTACAAGACGACTGTCACCCAACAAATTTGTAATACGAAGAAAAGAATGATAAAACTATTATTGGGAAAGTTTTCCCAAAAAGCAAATGTCAACTGCCATAAGATTTATTTATTTATCGTTTAGATGGTCAATACACATTTGCGCCTTACTTGGAAGTTTTCCATTTTTTCATAATATGGTTATTAATGTTCACAGGAATACGTTAATATTTTTTTGTGGACTTAACAAGTTCAATTATTTGTCTTATCCAGATGTATTCTAGCATAATTCACTTTGTCGGATGGTTGATATTAATTCATTATTGTAAAATTATACAGCGATTATGTATCGTTTACTTTTACGACAAATTATTAACAATTTACATTACAAATACCTATAATTTGGTATACGCTTTTGGTACTTCAATGGTTTTGAACATTATTTGTTTTAATTGATCCCTTAACTGGCAAGAAACATCCTATTCAGTAGCATACCCAAAGGCGTTTCCTGTTGTTCCCAATACTACAGTGCTGGTATTAAATTATTTATGTGAAACGCATTATATTTTTGTTACTATCTCGTATCCCGCGTGTAATTCGATAACATCTAGAGTGAAATTATGTACGAGCGACCATTAATTTTTATGTTCAGTGCAGCAGCTTTTAATAAATTGAATTCAGTTTATTGTTGTTAATTATAGAGGCCGAGTCTGCAACGAGATTTCCATTGCTGATCCATGCGAATCCTACGCTCCACATGTCTGCTAAATTAAAATTTACTTCTTTATCATCATTCCCTTCGGTGTACGTACCATGTGCAGAGGAGATTATGATATAACAAAAGTTTAAGCTTTTTTAATGCAGTAAGAGGATCTAAAATTGTTACAGGCTTTACAGCGTTGTGTAATAGTTATAAGCAATGTTATAAGCAATATTTCTGAAAATATTTTTTTTATTTAATTTAATTTAAGCACTAGAGATGATTTTCATGAGTAACATAATTTATTATTCTATGAAATATCTATTACAAATAGTTAAAACATGAATCAATTTTAAATTTATCTAGGCTATATGATTTGTAAAGTATGTAAAATATTTTCCAAGAATAAATGTATATTCCAATTGTTTATATTGTAACTCATTACGGTAAGTTTATATATCTTCTAATATTAACCTATTTTCTTTTGGTAGAGGAGAGGAAACCTTACATAGGGACTACGGGTGGAGTGATGGTACTGTGGGATTCTTACCACACTAAAACCTCTCCCCTTCTTTGCCAGCATGCAGGACCTGTATCACTATACTACTCTGCGATGCTGATTGTCTTTGCCTGTTTGGCACTTCCCTTAGATTCTAATATTAACCTAACATACTTCCTGCTACAGCTTTGTGATAGTATCATCAGGTGTATCAAGATGAATATCATATTTGCTTTAAACACTTTGATAGGAATATTTATATTCGTTGATTATTATATTTGCTAACTAAATGGCATAATTGAAAGGTTTTTGATCTAGAATGTTTTTTTTTAAGATTATGTAAGGTTTTTAAATATTCTTTCTAGTCATATTATTCATGCTTTATATTTACTTTAGAATATAGGAAGAAGAGTAATTTATATATTCATGTCATTCATGTAATTGATTAATTAATATTCTATGTGTAATATTTACATCAATTATTTGTTTCTTTTCTATGCTCATTTGTTATATAATTAAAATAATGTTACGTAAAAGTGCTATATGATTAGTGAATATTATAATTAAAGCATTGGTAATATCATAACAAATGACCTAAAATGATTCCTTAGTCTTTTGGATACTTTGAATATTTTAATATAAAACATTTTATTATTATGCCAATATTATTTTAGTCTTACATACTATTTAGTTTATTTTGTATAAATGACCAAGTATTACATCAAATCATTGATGACCAGAAAAATTAAGATGATATTAATAAATATGTTCAATTGAAATGAATGTCAAATTGATGTGTTGTTACATGTTGATTTTTTTTTAATATTATTGGTTAAAATGTTATTTCAAGAAGTTTCTTCAATACATTTGATTGGATCGATGAAGACTTATAGGACTTAATTCTTTCCTAAAGCTTATAACTTTTGTTGTAAACTTTTCATGTCATTTTTATTTGTTTCGATGTAGAAATAAAATTTGTAAAGAGACCTATCAAACTTTGCAGTTTGGTTTCGATCAATCCGAACTAGTTTAAAATTTAAAACGAACTAAAAAAACTTTAAAACAAAATTATTATTTTTATACATAAATGATAGGTCTTTTTTATTTGTAGAGTCAAGTCTCATACGGTTTACTTATTATATGCATTTAGTTCCATGATTAGTCCGGTTTGTTTTGCTTGCAATATCTGTTATATTATAGTTCTGTACGTAGTATATATGTTACAGGTCTATAAAATAACTAGTTCATAAAATACCAATCATCTGAGAAACTGTTACATAGTCAGAAGCTTGAGCGAAACGTCACTGAAGTATCCGACACTTCAGATCTAGTTTACTCATATAGCCATTGACATCAAAATAACTTTGTAACTCATTTATTTTTTTTAGTATAAAATGTTTAAAGTTATAATAATAATCTATATTGTTATAGTCAAAATAAAACTACACATTTTCATACATAATAATAATAAACAATAAATCAAATTCTGCACTACATTTATAATATTGAAAATATTGATTTATCGATCGTTTTACAATAAGTTTGAAAAACGGACATCAGAAAAATCATTAAAAAATTAGGTTTTAATTTATGAGTTTTTAGGTGCATAGGAAGGGAAAGTGAAACCATTAATAATATCCGAATTAAAATGGGGGTTTACTTTCGATTGTAAACAAAATTAATGGACGCACCGCCGGCGCTTTTCTTTTCTCCCATTCTCTCGGCTCCCCGACGACGGTGATAAGTCTTTGGAAGAGGAGCAAAGGAAAGTTAATGTTGAGCCGAAAGGTGAAAAGTTAACGTGAAAAAGAAATTGTGTTCGAGGGTCCTGATGCGTGCATGATAAACGATCGCTTGCCATTTATATATCTACAGTGTATGTGTGTGTGTGTGGGTATATCTTTGTGTGTTTGTGTGTATATGTATGTCTAGATAATGTATGAGAAGGTGATGGGCCTTTCGGAAAGTGCTGCATATGTGTGTGTGTTGTGGCGTGATGTGGGCGGTCAGAGAAAACCTCTCTCGTTGTAAAGTTTAATGCCTGGCCTCTGGGTGGTTAGGTCACCGTTGGCAGCAACAAATTACATTATTATTCAGCCGCACTAACACACACATACACACACAGAGATGCAAGGGGCATTTTATTAAATATACACTATGCGAGTGTGTGCATGTGTATTCGGACACATTTATGCATCGGCTGCCATACATCATTCACGAAATACACGCCCGCCAAGTGGTAAATACAATGATGGAGAGTGTATAATTGGTAGTTCAGATACCATCGGGGAAACAACGGAACGCCACGCACGGAATTAATTGCTTCACACGTGGCACCTCTTTCGCTCTCGGTCATTTGTTTCCTCTTCCTTCGGCCGACACATTCATTATCCTACACCGGTAGCTTGAAGGGTTTCTTAAATAATTCCAAGAAATAACGCATATCTCACGTAACGTACGTCCATATGAAGATTCAATAATTACATCCTTTCGCTATGCCCTAGGATATATCTAGAATGGATGTATTACATATAATAACTTTAAACACAATCAAGATTTAACATAACCTAAGCTAACTTCTCTTTATTCATTCAAACACAGTCTGTCCTTTTCTGATCTTAGCTAATATCCTGATATATTCTAGACCAGCGGTCACCAAACATTTTCACCACTAAACTCAAAATTTTTAATCCCGCGGACTATTACCATGATTATTTCATAAAAATAATATTCTAATTATGAAATGATACAGACTCTTGTTTTTACATTGAGTCTTTCATAATCATTCAAGTCAAAAATTGTAAAAAAATAAGAATAAGTTGGTAGGCTGTTTTAGACAATCCAAGATGATAGCCAAATACAATTTCACGTCAATTATCAGTTTAAAAGGGTTGGATTTAACGGAATAAAATATTTCACGATTAAACAGAAAATTGCATAACAGAAGTATTGACCAATATATCTCTTAGCAATGACAACATATGAACTAGCATGTCAAAGTAGAACGCCAGTAGATCAGCTGTTAGTTCATAAATTCGAATTTTTGTACTCTATAAGTATCTAATTTAATTTTGATTAAATTACATTATTTGTTATATTGTATTACTTGGTAGTATCACTCATACTAATCGTTTGTACTGTAATCCTTTCATCATTTAACAATTTAGTTTGGTATCTCGAATCTCAACATGAATTATCTTGTTACAATATTATGCTGTCAATTTGGTGGCATTACAAAGGTGTTGTGTATTTTGATCTAACGAAATTGGAAGAAGCAATCAAAGGAAAACAGACTGAATCATGAAAAAAATGTGTTCCACAAAGACAATCCAAGGCCTTTCATATATTTGGTAACTCATAAAATAATATTGAAGATTGTTTGGTTAAAAACTCACGTAGGCGATATATGGAAAATGTATAATTGATTGAACTTCATTCTTCGTAAACAAAATGTATACCTATTCATTTCCGATAACTATACGCAAACCATTTATTAATCAATTATCAATAATAAAAGTCTAGTAAACACCAAATCTGTACAATCAACTTTTTTTGAAAAGCTGAAGGTCTCAAAATATACTTAAGTACTATGTTTATTGTGTAGTTTACTACATTTGAATGGATAATAAACAGTAGTATTATTTAATGACCTTTTGTTTTTCTCATAATATAATATTCTTGTACTTTTCTATAATGATTATATAGATTTCCTAATTTTATATTAACTACAATAAATATGAATATATAGTTTACAAAATAAATAAAAGCTCACTGATGTTATACCATAAATTATTCACAAAATATATACATGGAGAAAATTTTAAGAAAAATATTTCTATCCGGCATAAAGAGATTCACTAAATTTCATAAGCAATTACGGAAGATTGTTGGTAAACGCATCTTACTGCAAATATATGCATCCTCGCGTTCATTTTTTATGAATACATTCAAGACAAGATGCAATTTCACTTCAGCTTAAAAGTAAAATTGAAGGACGTGAACTCTTCGACCTTCTCTGAACTTGGGTCCTTCGTCAGTCTCAAATATTACTGGCATTTTAATTTTACATTTAAAACTTTGTTATGTACCTGTAAGAATTCCAATTAAATTTATTATTTATTGTATATTTTATACTTTGTTTATCTACCATATATTTTATTCTTACAACTTATATTTAATATAATATTTTATTCTTCTTTATGTAAAAGTACGAATGTTACTTAACTTTAATATTAAACTCTAGATAAAAATTTCATCGTTAATTATAAAGTAAAATATCTTTCTTAAATGTAAGTTTTATTCTTCTAGATTTTATTTATCTTTATATATACTATCTTTTTTATCTTGAAGTTTATTATATTTTACTTTTGATTTGATATCTAATTACTATTATTATTCTCATGAAAATTATTTTAATTAGTATTTATATAAATTAGTTTTTTCATCAAATTTACATATAATATAATTACTAATTAATTTATTGATATACCTGTCAAAATGCAAATTTATTGTTCTTATGAAAATATTTTAATAAGAATTTATTTTAGATATCTTTCTTAAGTGTAAGTTTTGTAGTTAACGAGATTGTTTATCTTCCAGATATATTAGTTTGTTTGGAACTTCGAATTTTCATATTATTCAACTAATGTTCGACGTTCGTACGTGATTCAGTTTGGGCCTTAATCAAAGTTAGTAAACTAAAGCATCCGTTAGAAATTTGATATGGATTACAGCAACCACCCTAAATCTGATGGAAGGATGAATATGGTTCCGTCCCCCGCAGAGAGGCAAAACATTTATCTGTGTGGATTTATTTTGTGAAACTGAATTAGAAAAGTTTAGTGATGAAGGTCTGTGGAACCGTAGAACCCCGGTGGTATTAAACGTGTCGCAATGAATCTGCCTCCTGTTGCTGCATAATTGCGAGGCTGTCGCTGTCACTCATACTCCATTCAAATGATCTTAATTAGTGCTCGCGGCGTAAAGAGGGAAGAAAGCAAAGGAAAGTAAAGGAGGAATGGCGTGATGAGGTGAGGTGAGAGGCGAAGGATTCCTCGTATGGGCGTGAGTGAGAGACAGACAGGACGACGTCGGAGGAGGAGAGGATAGAAGACGGTGATTACGGCAGACAGCGTGTTATCGAGCCTGCGAGAGTCGTTAAAGCCTCGCGTAATTTCATAGGATTGCGCATTCCATTACGTATGCAAATCGGAAAGTTGATAAAATGTAGATCCAATTTTTGCGTCGGCTATCAGCCGTAATCACGATGGCGGTGCTCGCACCCGGCAGACATGTAAACCAGACAGTTAACTGACAGCCCGACTGCGCGCTAGAGACAGCTGACAGCAACAACTTGCTATTCCGCCACATCGAATATTAGCCAGTGTTGATCACATCATAACGCTCCAACATGTCGTAAACTTGTATGCTCACTCTCAATCCCTATTTACCTGTCTCCCGCTCTCTCCCTCACACACACACACACGCATACATTCATAACAGGCTACACACGTACGGCCAGGAAGAATTTAATCCACTCATTCGCAGATTGTCCACTCGTGAAAACCAAATTGACACATGTCCACCCTTCTATCTTCATAATCCATCATACTTTTTTTATTCGTTTGTTGCAAAAACGTAATTCTGTTACAGGAAAAAAACGCGAATGTGTCCATTAGCTGAAAGCTACGTTAAATGATTCAAATGCAGTATTTCTGTTTGATGAATTTTCAAGCATTTACTTATCGTCAAGTATATACTTCCTTCTAGTTCTTCGATTTCTACCACTTTGGAATTAAGTGTATGTATACAAATATACAAGGTAGGGCAATGTGTTTGTTTTCGGGTGCCATTGAAGCACCAATTCGCATTGCTGAGTGGAATGGGGTGTAAACAAAGCATGAGTGTATATACAAGTCATGGTACAAATACACATTTTTTGGGTGTTTTTAATCAACAATTGCCGTAGCTGAATGAAGTGAATTTTATAAGAAAACATTGCATGCTCATCTCTTCGTTTATATGATTTCTTTCACCAACATCAAAATGGATTAATATCTTGTATATTCGTATTATGGTCGTCAATTCTAAATTAGATTAAGATAGTATAGTCCTAAAAGTAATATATAGTATGCAGTAGTGTCTTTAAAGGCGAATAAACCTCTTATCATTTTATTTTCTGATACAAATTTCAAATGTATTCAGAATATATTGCGGGCCACAAAATCTAAAAACGGTACTATAGTATGGGTGTTCGAGGTTAGTTTTGTGACGTTCATAGGTAGAGAAAACGATGTTGCAGAAGAATCAATCAATCAACTTCTTAGCATATTAAACCTTTCCTGATATAACAATGTGACTTGCGCAGACAGAATCTCAACCGCTATCTATTAGCGTATTTTGACAACTCTACATTACTAACGTCAAAGTTTAATCAAAAACAACATTCCATTTGATCAAGCGGCGGTAAATGGTCTGAAAAAGACTAAAAGCCATTTTCTAAGATATAATATCTACTTGAATATGTGTATTCAGCGAGGTAAAAGAGAATAATAATAAATTGTATTTAGAAAACCTTGTTAGCAAGAAAGGAAAAGAAAAAGAAAATAAAGAAGTTCATCAACAAATATTAACAAACAGAGTTTTAAGAAGGTGCTTAAAGGACATTCAAAACGTTTTATTTTTTTAATTAAAATGATCCTAACCAGTAAGTTAGCTCTATAATTGGCAAATACAATCAGTAATGTAACATTAATCCAAGTTGATTTAAAACAATTAATTAATGATAATAGTAATAATAGGTAGACTACAGTATCCTAAATTATTTCTGGACAATTTAATACTGCGGATCAATTACGAAAGATTTATCTCATTTATTTATAATCAAAACTTACTATTAAAAAAGTACTTTAGAGCTTTCTATCTATACGATAATATACCATACTAAATTAATGGAAAATCCTGGAAGTAATAAATTATAGATACGCATCATGATTAAGAAACACAACATACAAACTTTGTTGAAGCGTCTTCTATTATTAAAATAAATAATTGGGTATTTCTTTATCATTCAGATTGTGCCAAACCCAAGAGGTCCCTAGTTCAACTTTGATTAAATCTTATTGTTAGAGCCCATTGGCATCATCAAACAATGGCACTAACTGACAAACAGTAATATTCCATACATATTTCTTGTTCGTTAATGGTAATGATAGGAGAAATAGTACGAGTATAAACAGCGAATGAGTACGGCGCAAGGTAATAATTTCAATTTGAGATTTTTGTTTATGATCATCATAAACGTAATTAACTATCGCCATAAAATTATTACGCTCCATTCGGTGTTTATGAATTCATACGAGCTGGCGTTCATTACAACGACAATAAGTTACAATTTTATTCTTCTCCTCTCATTAAATTAATTACGAAACGCATTGTGCGCTTCATTACTTTCGAAACGAGCACGCCCATTCGGGTATTACGCATTCATTATACGTGTATATATATAAACACATATATGCATGCAATGTATGTATAATCCGACTCATTACATTCCAATTGAAAAATATTTGCAACTAACAATGCTTCGACCATTTGCATTCTTACATTCAATTAGCTTGCTATTATCTTATTACTCTTACTTACCACGTAAATGTCAAAAGTGATTTATAGATATCGGCGATTTATGAATCTTTTAATCTGAATATATTTTCTTTATATTTAATAGTTCTCTTTATGTAAGACTTTCATTTCTATATAATAACATTTTTTAGGAAATAATAAATATGTTAATTTTCTAAAGAGTTGGAGTAGTTATAAATAATTGATTATATTTTAAGATATAATTACTTTGGTATTCAACCAATAGGTGGCTCCGTTTAGTGCGCTCCATACTATAGTGAATTTGAAAATATTAAAACAAACTAAATTTTGAGCGAAAATAAATTCTATGAAAAATTATACATAATCGATCGATTTTTTTCCTATCTATAGATCTCTTTTTGTACTGCTGGGATTCTATAGCCCACGGTTTTCGAGATTATGTTGAAACCAATTACCAGTACTAAGCGAAGTATTGCTGCAGAAATAAGTTTAAAAAAAAAAGTTAAATCAATTGTAACACCATGCGAATTTTGTATTATATTTAAAAATGTAATGAAATAATTGCAATCAATAATCATAAAAGAACAACAATGATGTAAACATATAATTTTATCTACGACGATAAATAGAAAACATACATAAACGTTAAAAAAATGAATATCGTCGTAGGAGTTAAGGATTTTTCTCAAAATATACTATGAAGACTTGAAAATTCTAATACAAATCTTTGGTGAAAAGAGATTTACATTATTTCTTATGGTTGGAGAAAAAGAAAATTTTAGTGTGAGTAGATTTTGAGAGTTAATTATATTTATAAGACGAATACCTTTTTGATTGATTATTTTTTAGCATCCAAACTTACAACTTATCTACTGGACAATGACTTATATTTTTATAATAGAAAAAGAATAGTAAAATACGAAAGAAAATAATTAAATAAAAATATTTCTGCAATAGAATCTCTTCAAGACGATTCAACATTTAAGTTGTTTGACTTTCTTCTGGTTGAGAAGATAGTCAAGAATTGGCAAGTCATAAAACAATTAAAGTGGGTCCTCGGTACTGGACAAATTAGAAAGTCGTCAAATTCAGTACTCATAGCTTTGTATGTCTATGACTTAGTTTATTTCTTTTATTACAAAACAAATGAGTGCACATTTTGTCAAGTAAAATCCAGACATTTTGAAGCATTTAGATTATTAGAATAGAATTGTTAAATATAAGCAGTAAATAATTATAAAACATCACTGATGAGTACCACTAATTTAATATTTTGAATTTTGAGAATCAAATGTAGTTAAACTTCTATATACAAACAAAATAAAACAAATGTAGAAGAATGATTGTCTATGATTGATGTTTATGCATATATCGAATTGATGCCAATTTTTTTTGTCACTTTCAAATCAAAGCACGTGTCTGGGCTTGGCCACCTCACACAATCCATCATTCAGAAACTTCTCTGCACTCCGCATACACACCCATCCATCGAACTATGTATAAAACATTTACAGCGATTGTTATTATTATTATTTTTCATTATATATATTTTTTCATTCCATCTTTTTTTTAGATTCTATCCGATGTCAGTTACATTTTTCTATGCCGTTCTTAATTATACTGTCAAGCTGTCAGATGGGGCGACTCGACGATCTACGCACATCGTCATTGTTGCCGGCTGACATGCAATGACGTCGCCGCACAATCTCGACTCTTTGGTTGTGTTTACGCGCGCTCGTGTGTGTGTGCGTGTATACATACACGTGTATGTGTGTGACGGCCGTTGAAAAGAGTCCCAGATAATAAACGCGGCCGCATTGTTAACTTCCTTTCTGGCGCGGCATTACCGGAGGACCTCACAATGGTCAATTACCTGTCGTGATATGGCGGACCAGTCGGATGCCATTCATTGTGGACACGCGAGGGGAGGAAAAAAGGATATCAGCCGGTCGCGAGCTCGCAGCCAGTTCCAGAACTAATTTCCGTCGATGTTAATCTCGCTTAAGAAGAGACCTGAGGAATATACATTCGTTCACACTCACACGTATATACACACACTAGGAAGGTGCATGCATGCAAGAGCTTATTATCCTTTTTACACGTGTTTCGTAACGTAACCATTGTCCTCGCACGAGAGGAAATAATTGCCCGGACGGCTTTTTGTCTCTTCCTTCGTGCACCTCCTTTTATCTTTTCATCGTCTTGCTTTAATCCTTCGTTGCCTTTCCGCCGGAGCTGCGCCTCAAATTAGTCCATAGAATCTGAAATAATTAATAATTGGAGAACGCTGTTTCTTTGGCGGCTTAACTTGTAACAGATTTTCAGAAGTATAGATTATAATTTCTCAACCTGTGGGACGCGTTTATTTTGTAATGTGTCGCGAAATGATAGTTATTACGTTACAACATTACTTAATTGTTATTATAAACTAGACTAATGGCGACTAGTGACAATAGAATTACGTGGGACAAGGAACAATAACAGCTTCATTTGTCGACATATTTTTGAAAATTACAACTGTTGATGTAGTTACACAAATATAGATGAGACCCATGGACTATCCTGAACTAAACATTTTTATAAAATAATATTGAATATTTTGTTATATAAAGTTAACAAAATAATTATTTATAATATCTATGATTGTAATTTAGAATATTTATTTTTCAGTCACAAATTATATTTTAATACTTTATAAATAAAGCAATTATAAATTTATAAATCTTTTTTTTACAATTACAGTAAGACCTCGTTTATCACTGCCTCGATTAACGCTGATTTGCTATAACGCGTTTTGTTCGAAACCGGCTCAAAATTTAACCGAATTCAAATTATCTCGGCATTTCATTGATTCGTATATAATACGATTATTCCCGAACACACAGAGCTGTGCCTATTTGAGATGTACAATAGATGAATAAGATATTAAGGAAAATAATGACTCTAAAAACGATGATCCAAAAGAATTTGCTACAATTTTTTTTAGAAAATGTTTAGAAACGATAACCAAAATCGTTGATCAAATTGTAGAGAATGATCGAAATTTTGAGAGTAAAGCAAGAAGAGGGGTTTTGGGTGCCATCGCCTGCTACCAATATCTTAATGATAGAAAAAGAAAGAGACAAATTACGATTTTATCGGCAAAAAAAACAAAAATATCAGAAGAGCCAAGATCTTCATCACAAAAATAAACTTAATATTTCTGTGCACAAATGTTTGTGTTATATAAAATATATATTATAATGCAAATGCATAAATGCAACTTAAAATTATAGTAAAATTTGTTTATTTTTAGTCGCGTGTTCCCGTTTCCCTATTTGCTATGTGTTAAAATGACCTCCTATAACGTTGTTATTTTTGCGCCAAAAAAGTCTTACTGGACACATATCCTTACAAAGTGATAGAAAGTCTTACAGTTTATAACTTTTTCTAATGATTCATGTGTTTTAATTTTACTTTTTTGTAATATTTTATTTAATTTTTAGTACGAAAAATCCATTTAACAATTTTCAATTACTAATAAGTAGAATCTTAATTTATGATATGTTACTTATTTATGAATTAAAATAGGAGAATATTTTTTAATAGTAACTAAAAGTGAGACATTCAATCGTCCATCATTCATAGAGTGTGGAACTATTACAATAGTGAATGTGAATGTTTAATTCAGTTTATGAAATTCTAATCATTTTCAATGAAGCAGTTTTTTTTATTTATAATCCAAATGTTTGAAATATATAATAAAAAATTTGAAAACCAAAAATTATATAACATTTGGCAAAAGGACAAAATCGACCTTATTTATTTTGTTTATAAAATTGTTTTTATTGTTTATCTATTATACTAATTTTAAAATAATTTCATATTTTGTTATTTATTTATCGATATTTCATATCAGTTCAATCGAAATAGCATTATTTATTGTTTTTATTAATATTATCTTTAATTATTGACCATGCCATAGTATTATCATTTAATATTTATTGTAACTGAATTCATGAAAATGTAAAAAATAAAGTAATGATAAAAGTAATAGTAACAAACAAACTGAATTGTGTAAAATGAAAGTAATTTATTTTATTATGTGTCCATTGTAAACCTTTTATCTAACTAAAGCAAGGAACGTGTATAATAAAAATAGCAACAGAGTTGCTGTTGTGTTGAAAGATTAGGAATGTTAACTAGGAAGTAATGTGAATAAACAAAGTGGGTTTATCGATTACAAGCAGCGAGAGTGGCTATGATGTTATTGTTGCGAGTGTCACGGTAGGAGACAGGAGGAGGCATAACGCAAATTCATTGCGACACATTAACCAAGAAACGGACGCGAGTCGGCGGCGGTGGTTAAGCCCACGACACTTGGATCTGTGTCAAGAAGACGCACAAGCATACAGAAATAAAGAAAGATGAAAAGGATAGGCGGAATAAAATAAAGCGTACAGATAAATAAAAGCCCGTTCCGAATGGAAAGAAACAAGTTACAGAAATAAAGCAGGCACCATAAATTCAAGATTAAGCCAAAAAGAAGGCAATTAATAAAGTTCTCCTATTTAATAGATTAGTCTGTCGGCGTGTAATTGGGTAGAGCCATAAAAGAGATTTATGGTATTTGCGTGCCATGTTATAAGCATATTGATCAATGTCAGAGACTGCTATTATGCGAATGACACGGAATAAAGTGCTTGTGTTTAGATAGAAAATAATTTAATTTTATATAAACACACAAACACATATTCATGTATTACATATACCCACGTATGCACTTCCTGCTCGCTGGATACGATTATCAATCAAAGAAATGCATGAAACACCGGAAATAATTTAAACGTCACATTCATTTATTTTATAACTTTATTTAAAATGTATCAACGGTGTATTTGCATTTGTTTAGATTATGAACTAGTGGCGGAACTTCAAATCATTGTCCACTCGGGAAAAAAATTATTCGTTTCCCTTATTCGCTCGATTTTTTTTAAATATCTAGTAGGGTTTGTCGGGTTTGTCGGTTTTATAATTCGAAAACCTGTTTTTTCAACTAAAAACACCGTTTTTTGAACCTAGTCTTAAAATAAATTAATTATTTGATTAAAAACATAAACATTTTCACTCAAAATACTATTGTTAAATACTAAGTTTCATGAAAAAACAGAAAATCGAGAAAGAATGAAGTCTTATTGCTGACTGCCTTACAATAACTTTAAAAAATGTTATGGAAAAGTTAACTCATAAATATTTTCAATAACTTGAACAAGTGGCGTTATCCTGACTTAAAACCTTAAAAAAATAGTTTTAGTATTAGAGGTTACAAACAGAACAATGAAAAAATTTAAATGCAAAACAATTTTAATATAATTTTCTGATAAAAAAAAATAGGATTACACTAATTTTTCTTTATTTGTTTGTCTATATAGTTTTCCATGTAGTGAATTTTATTTTGTTAGAGTTTTATTAATATTCTCGATTCTCTAAGTTTTATTGTGTGAGAAAAACAAAACATGTTGTAGAAATCCTTTTATTTTGTCAAAATTCGAAATTCTGTTTAAACCGGTTTTGTAAAAATGTTGAGATTCAAAAATATGTTTTGTTAAGTCGGTTTTTTCTATAAAGGATATGGGATATGGTTTCATTAGTTCTAAACAAATTTGAAATTTGAGGCCCAAAACAATTTGTATTTTAGGCATCGCTTGTGAAAAAAAGTGAAAAAAAATCATAGAATTATACAAATAGTTAAAGAAAAAATAACGACGGGGGGTGAGTATCGGTACTTTGAGTTAGTTTTACTATTTGAATGCCCAAAACATATTTTATTTGATCCGCTACGAATCCAACCCACCCCTCTCAAATCTAGCACAATCTACATAAATAACAATTCAAGAAAGGAAAATAATATGAATTGCTGATTCTTGAAATAATAATTATATGTTTATTGATGTATTTATATCAGGGGTTTCCAAACTGTGCGCGAAAAATCTGTTATATTAACATAAAGTTCGCCTGTATCTCAAGTCAGGGTTTTTTTCAAAACATTCAATCTTTAACAAATTTTTCCCCACATTAACGAACTCACCTTTAATCATCCGATAATTCATGTACGGTCCCGGCTGGAAACGATGACCTCCACTGTAAATAACCGAAAGGCAACAATTTTAAGCAATAAAGAAACTTTTAAAATCAATCATCTCCCTGAGATAGACCTATGTTTTCACTTAGGGCATCGCGGAAAAAATGTGCAAACCGAAAAAGTTTGGGAAAAGTTAATATGGTATGTACGGTGATCGGATTTTTTTAGATATATACTGATGAATTGTTGAAAGACTGAAATGTGTTATAAGTAAATTATTTAATTAGTTACTAAATTTATTGGTTAATTTTGTTATCAACAGAAACTTTCTACACATAATAAATTATTTTCTTAGACATTGTAAAATAATGAAGTTAGTTTATTTATAGAAAATAGTTATATAACGTACGATGAGAACAAATACAGGAATGTTAAAAAATAGAAAAAAAAAATGAATAACGTGAAGATTTATGTGGACGTGCTCGGCATTCCAGCCAATCATCTCGCCGTGAATTGTAAATTGGTGCAATAAAGAGAGCGCGAGTTTTTGTAATGCCGGAGGCATCTAATAAAATTTATTAGTGCGTTCCGCGGCGGAAAATAAATGTGTTTTCAGGAAACCCCGTAAAATTTTCGGGCCGTGCCGAAAAGGAATGCTAATAGGCCGTTACTGTTCCGGGGACCCGTCCCTCTCTTAGCACCACTTATTTATAACACTTCACGTCTGTGTCCCTCAAACAGACACAGAGAGAAAAAACTCTACACAAAAATAAATAAAATAAGGTTTTTTCTCTCTACTGGTCGAAAAGATGGAGTGTGTGTGAGGCCGTGTAGAATTACGGACACGAAAATGATATGAAAACAACGAGCAACATTTGGCGGCAGTAAAAACAGAAATAAAATTCAGTTGAAAACGGAGAAAACTAAAACATAAACATAAAATGTATATTTAGAGAAGGACGAAGATTAAATATATACAGAAAACACATAAATCCGAGCGCATTAAATGGAATTATAGAATGCGCAAATGCCTGGAACAATTTTTGTTTTTTTTTACATTTTTTATATTATATACGATTTGGAATAATATTGAAACTACTAAATTGTATAAAAATATTCCCAATGATAAAAAAATAGGAACATAGTTTTACATTAAAACGTAAATCAATTTATTGTAACAATTGTTTCACTGGTTCTATAATAAATAAATGCACAGTTAATTTCACTTAATTGGGACACCGGTTAATCGGGACAAACGCAAATCATAAAGAATCGAAACAAAACTAAAGAAATGACACAAACTTTCTCCGCTTTTTCGGGATAATAATCCCTGTATGTCCCTTTTCCCTTTTTCGGGACAGTAATCTACTGTATGATTCTCTATTATGTAGTACGTATACAATTTTTTAATATGTATACAAATATTAAATAAAAGATCACTAATAAAATAATTTAAGGAATAATACATCTCATAGTGCAGCTTCGATTAGTCATTATTTAATATAGTTCGAAAAATTTTAAATCAAACTAAATTTTAATTGGTCAAATTTAAAATATATCATAAAAAGTTAATACACATCATTATTTTCACATTAACGGTCGGTTTTTCCCTTTATTCAATTTTATGGCCCTCGAACTAATCGAGGTTTCAAACAGTTGAAGTTATGATGAAGTTACTTGATAGATAACGCTTATCAAGTCTGAAATTTCTATAAATTTGAAATTGTCATTCAAATCGTGACTTGTGGCGCCATCTACGAGAACGCCTCTGAAGTTTGGGTAATGTAGGTGCCTTCTTCTGGTTGAGTAATTCGAAGACCGAATCGCTGCTCCAGACACGTACGAGTCTCGTCCAAAGAGTATTAATTAACCAATTAATTAATTAATTAATGCTTCGTTTCAGCTCCGATCCACCGGAAACTCTTTTCATGTGCTCACGGTTTGCTGGAGACGAAACACAAACGTTTCAGTTTCAGGTGCAACAGCGAATTCGAACCAGGTTTCCATCCATTTCTTCTCTGGTTTCTCGCCGCTGCTGTCGCCGACGGCTTTTCCCCATTTCATTTCCATCGCGAATGGATTGTTATGTAAATGCGTATCCGCACCCAGGGCAATTCAATGTTAAGCGGCGAACAAAAACGCATTATTAAAATATATGACCTGATTAGAATGTATGTGCATGCTAGGTGTGAGAATATAAATGGCAGGAAGTCGGCCGTAAATCAAAAATAAACTGTATATCATGCCTGATAACATGCATGTTTATTACCGGCAGGCCTATTACGGGAGAAAGGTATTAATTAAAACATAACAAGCTCACAAAGTTAATTACGCCAGCACATATCTATGCCACGACTGCATACAACACACACACATACGTGTGCATACACACGCAGACAGGCCAAATATAGTAATTAAGATTTAATTTGTATTTATACATAGATTGGATATTATTATATAATGTATATACACAAGTACACACACACACATATTATTTGCGAATATATTTTGCGCTCGCATACTACACTACCATACCAAACCAACCCTTCCCCTCGCTGAACCGAGTGAGTTATTTCAATAATCCCGTAACCAGATTTCATATTGTATTAATTAATATCTGCGTAATAATTACGACTCATAATTATAGCCAATTTGCGTACGCGCATCGATAAAAGAAATTAATGGAATTCGAAATTGTGTTTTACATATTCATCGCTAATAAACTATACGATATGTGTTTATTTGGGTGCGAAATCGTGGATTTATCGAAATCGACGCGAATTCATCCAGGTGGATTTTCATCTTTCGATCTATTTTCATTCCCACATTTGAATGTAGAATAATTGAACATTTCGATTATGCTTATTGTTATTCAGCATTTCTATTGCCATTCGATAGATGGCGTTGTTTCTACATTTATTTAATTGTATTTGTCAGTAGGTATGTTTGTATTCAGACACAACGTTCTCCATTTGTGTTCTTTTCCAGCTAGCATTAAGATAACCCCATAATCAACAAACTCTTTTTTTTTATTTTTAAAAACTGTCATCATGTATATATGTAAAATGTTTCTGGCTAAATGAGTTGAAGCTCGCATGTACACCACCCCCCTTATAACAAATACTACTACTCTGTATTTTTAACAACATAATAAAAGTTTATTTAAGTCTAAAAGTCTAAAAAAAAGTCTCCATTTGTGTAGATATCTTAAGTACATACGATATCCAATTGTGGGTAACAGGTAGTTCATCTCATATTAAAAAAATCCAAGTATTCCAATCTAAATGTATTAGAAAAATCGCGGGTGCACCCTGTTACATCGCCAATAAGAGACTTCACCAGGATTTTGGAATAAGAACTGTGGAAGAGGTTCTGGACAACGGCGTGACAACAAAAAGATGTCACGCCGTTTAGTTAAATCTCAATTGAAGATCAAAGGGTTCGAAACGTTTTAAACAACATGATTACAATGTTTTGAGCCCTTGGATCTTCAATTGAAATTTAAATAAATAAATATTTTATATAAACGTTATGGAATTGATAAAAAAATATCTTAAGTGAATTTGTCTTGGCAGAAGATTTGTTTCTCAAATGTTTTAATATTTCATATACATTTTTTATTAGTTTCTTTTATAACTAAAAATCAAACAAAAGTGTATTTGAATGTGATCATAAAATTGCTTTATTTACTAAAAATGTATGTCAGGAATACCAAAATCAATTAGTTGTCATGGAGTTTGATAATATTGAAAGTATTTTGACACCTATATATTTGCAAAATGCTAGTACACACTGACATGTATACACGGTGAGTAATATGTATGAAAAACATTTCTAAACTATTCTACGAATAACATGGAAATAATATTATAAATCATAGTGTTTCATTATACTAATCTATTGGGAAAATTATATTAATCAACCATTAAAGTTTTATCCTCAACGCAGGTTGCTTTACTATTAAATAATTTGTAGTTTAATCTTAACTTGATCATTTAGTTAGAACATAATTAAAAGGAAAACGATTTTTAGGTTAACAATTTGTAATTTCGATGGTAATTTGATATGCAAATTATGTAATAAATATTGTCATTATAATAAAAACAAATTAAATAAATAAAAAAAATATGAGAAAATAAGAAGAAAATTTATAAGAAAACTGTTATCTAAAATATTATAATTCTTTAGATTGTGTTATAATGCTTGAATTTGCAGTTTTTTCTTTACTTAATTATATAGTTCATTGCTGAAGTACAGTAATCAGTTGTTTCCATACATCTCCTTATCCCAAAATACTAACTTATGGAATTTTCTCAGAAAAACTTTAGAAAAATAATTTAAATTATTTCTAGAGTTATCAAATAGAAAGCTATGACTTTTTCAATTATTGTTCATTTCCCCAATGACGTGTATTTGGATCAAAGCTCTTATATGGAAATATAAATCTACTAAAAACTTTGCAAAAGCTGGCTTATAATTGGATAATACAACTAATTTTTTAAGCAATATCAAGACAAATTTATTTATATAAAAATGTATTTGTAAATAGTTTATTAAGTACTAAAATATTTGTATTTCAATTGGAAATCATGCAAACATTCTGTAAGCAATATACAATAAATTACAAATATTGAAGTTACATCGAATATAAGGTTAATTTTATTATTTAAAAATGTATAAATTTCTTCAAAAACATTGATCATATATGTAGTTATTAATAATATAAAAATTAAAAACTATTATCAATTATTTTTCAAGTGTATTAATATTTGTTATTATGTAAATAAAATATACATATTTTGAATGTAAAAAATAGTAGAAAAAAATAAGAAAACGAATGATATTAATCTTGGTAGCGAATTTGGAGGTTGAAATGCGGTAAAGTGATTATAATTTGGGGAATCCATGAGATCCGTCCGTCCGTCCGGGGTTTTGTGAGAATCCGGATCGAAGATCTTCCCAGTCGCCTCCAATTATTTAATTATGAGTTTCCAAGAGATCCAGTTGATAGTGACTGGGGTGTCCCGTAATCAATCAAGATATCTCTCAGATAGCTTTATGAATGCGGACAGCCGACTTACTGCACTGATGCCATCCTTATTAAACGTCAGACCAAGATCTCCTGTTAATTTGTTCCGCTCGCCATAGAAAATTCCTCCATATAGCCATATCGATTTAATCTAAAAACACTGAATTTAACTGGAACATCGCAAGTAAAAGGTGAACGAATTGGAAAATAGAGAAGCTAATATCTGTAAGATATTGAAGAATGTAGTTAAATTTTTTTTCACTTTTGTAATTGATTTGAAAAAGAAAAATACAGATATTTTTACTAAATATTGGGCAAAGTAAAAAGTTTTGAGCATTTTTCATTAGATGGTTTTAGTGAGCCATAACTCATGATGTTTTTGTGTTTAGTAAATCCAGTTGTGCGTTAGAGTGTTCCAAAATGGAGGTAAAAAAAAGAGCAGGCAGCCAAAATATTTTGTGTTGTTTATGGACCTAATACAGTATCGAATGCAATAGCAAATCGTTGGTTCGTCGAAGATGAGATATTTCAAGTCCAATCGTCGAAAATGTTGATAAAATCATGGAAATCGTCGAGTCGGACCGGCATGAGAGCACTTATTCCATTGCCGAGGAACTGAAGATTAGCCAGAAAGATTAGAACCATTTGCATAAGGCTGGTCTCAACAAGAAGCTTGATGTATGGGTGCCACACGAAATGAAGCAAAGAGCCAACTCAGTCTAGAGCAGCGGTTGCCAAACTTTTTGACCTCACGGACCAGTTAATTCATAATTTAAATCCCGCGGACCACTAATAGGATTTTTTAAGTGTTAAATATATTTATAAAAAAAATGGCCAGTGTGTACAGTATACGACAGAAGTTTTTATAACTTGTCACGTATTGTTATGAATTGAATCATGTTTTAATGCATCTTAAAACATAACGTAAGTATATTCCACATTTTTCTGCGGACCAGCGAAATTTTCTCGCGGACCACCACTTTGGCAACCGCTGGTCTAGAGCGAATTGAAACACATACGAGAAGAACAGGTGAAAAAGATCGTGGTTCAACCGCGAAGAGCCGGCCCAAACGATCGCCGAGCTCGGATTAACTATCAAGAAAGTTTTGTGGGATTGGAAGGGAATCCTCCACTATGTGCTGCTCCCATCAGGCCAATCACTTAATTAGGACATATACTGTCAACAACTGACCAGATTGAAGCAGGCGATCGACGAGAAGCATCCAGAGTTGGCCATTATAGGTTATATCGCATCCGTTGTGTAGCCCAGATCAAGCGATTATCACTTTTTAAAGCATTTGCAAAATGATGGTAAAAAACTGGCCTCAAGAGACTTATGAAAATGAGCTGGTCAAGTTTTTTTACTAATAGATACAAGAACTTCTTGAATCGCGATATTGTGAAATTGCCTTCAAAATGGATAAAAGTTATCGAGCAAAACGGCGTATATTTGATCAAATCCTAAAAGTCTAAATTTGTTACTTTCATCGTTGAAATAAAGAGAAAATACGCTCAGAACTTTTAACTTATATACAATAAATGATAAAAATATTCATAGGTTTAGTCCCAAAAAATAAATACAGTGGAACCTCACTTAACAGGTACCTCGCAAAACGAGCAAAATTACTTACGATCGGCGTTCCGTAGAACGAGTGACGATTAAATAAATATTAGAAGTATAAAGAGACCTCCACCAAGCCCCCGAATTGATACAAGTAATATAAACAAATATAAACTCACTTCACTGTGTGTGAATTGGAAAGCAGTTCCTGGTGTTAGTGGTTCCTGGTGTTATTCTAGTTGCATCTTAATGTTGTTTATGATCACACATATTTCCAAACTTGTGTTCATACATGTCATTTGTGATTTTTTTTGTACAAAATTTAGTAACACTTGTATGTCTCCGAATAAAAAGCCAAAGAAAAAAAATAACCATAGATATGAAACGCAAAATCATGAAAAATCGAGACCAAGTTATACTTTTTTTCCCGGCATGGAACGCATTATCGTAATTTACATTAGTTTATATGAGAAAAACTGTTTTACTATATGAGTAAAAATCCGGAAATTTTGGAACGGATTAAACTCGTTAAGCGAGGTTCCACTGTATATTAAAAAAAAGCAATTGTGAACAGCGAAGGATCATTTTTATTGGTAATTTGAACAATAAAGCATTTCACACAAAATGGTGAAGTAAACGTCCAAAGAAACCAAAAAGGAAGTTGAGATTTATGTGCGCCGTGGAGATTCCAACTTCGATTAGAATTATATTCTAAATATTTCATTGCAAGGCCGAAACGTTCGTATATATACGAGAAATCACAGTTATTAAAGCGCACAATTTATGTTCATTCTATGCAAATTTCATGTATGAAATGTGGCAGTAAATTTTTAGAAGGAACGAAAAAACTCTTCCAACAACAACAACAAAAAAAACTGGTAGTAATTAAATCCGACTTTTATGGAGGCTACACAATTATAAATGTTAAATATTATGTGCGCATATGTTTTTCTATAATTTATGTAATTACCTTTGCCGTTTTATATTTTTTTATAAATAATATTATATTTTTTTGTTGAATATCAATTTGTGTAATTAATAATTTTGTATTTTAATTAATTATAATATTATAAAGGTAATAATTGATAAGTATGCGATTAATTTATTCAGACAGATATTGTATATAAATGCTAAATAGAATTATAGATTTGTCATGAATAATTTAGATTTTACAATAATATTATTGGATGTTTTAGAGATTGCATAAAGAATATTATCTCATCTGTTGCATACATTCTACAATTTATGAATTGCGGGAATTAATTTCTCTGTAATTGTTCGAATATATACTTTTTGGGTAGTTTTTGCAATGATGACCATATTAATTAACCTTAAACAAATTGTCAGCGCGTAAAACAACTGAATGTGATAATAACGGCTGTAGATAGTATTATTTTTTTTATAGGTTAGACGTTGTGAGGCTACAAAAAAAGTTGATTTATAAAATATTCATATGTGAAATGCTTTCTGGGTCTGATCTGGATGCTGTGAGTTGATTAAATTTCGTGAGGCGATAAATCATATATGTATTCTTAGCACACGTTGGCGGACTCGAGGAAAACGTATAAATGCAGGGTGAATAATGATAACAGAAGAGTAGGAAAGACTAAAAGAATATAAGAGGAAAAAGAGAAAGAAAGAAATAAAAAAAAACGTAGAGGTGTATAATAAAATAAGGATGAGCTTCGGGCCAAAGGGGGAAAAGAAGTTGTAGAGTGGTAGTGGGTATAATGCGATTTGAATGTCGCGTATGGTGGAACCCGGCCGGAATTCGTTATTCGCGGTGCTTCTTAACATGTAAATTAGAATCCTGCAGGCTCGCAGTTTCCAAACAGCAGACATTCATCAATGTTCACTTCGGCTCGATGCATTATTAACGCAAAACCGAAACGCCGCTTCGTCCCCGCCGTACGTTTCGCGAATGCTTGCAATCTCTTTATTTTATTTTCCTCAATTCCAGACAGCGGAATTGAAAGCCAAAATAAGAAGAAAAATACTGTGAACCGAACGGGAAAAAAGGAGGGATGAGCGGCGGCATGCGGGTGGGAAAACAAGGAACTATTTTGTATTTTCATTGCAAGCATATATCAAGAAGATGTTATGTACTTGAAGGATTTTTTCAAAGAAGAAATGAAGTAAATGTTATTGCATTTAAATAAAATAAACTTTTATAATATGTTAATATTTATTACCCGGGAAAAGAATGAAAAATTTATTGCGAAAAAGCCGACAATTATCTATAATTTACTAAATATTAAATCAAAATCCGTTACTACTTATGTAATTATAAAAAAAGAAACGCATTTTTTAATACATTATAGGAGAAGAAAATGCAACATTATTGGTGGGTAAAATGAAAAAAAAAAAATAGTTACCCACTAACGTTTATTACATTATTTTATTAATTTCATTAATAGAAAATTAATGAAAATTATTACTAACAATTATAAAATTATTATTTTTCTTATGTATGGCTAGAACATCTAATTATAGTGGAACCTCGCTTAAGGAGCACCTCGTATAACGAGCAAAATAAATTGTATGAAAAATTACTCCAAAATGGAATGCATTATCGTATATTGCATAGTTGTATAGTTTATATGGAGAAAATTGTTTCACTATACCAGTAAAAATCCGGAAATTTTGGAACGGATTATACTCGTTAAGCGAGGATTATATAAATTATAGGTATTTTAATAATAATAATTTAAAAATACAAAAAAAATATACATTCTATAAATAAATAAATGATCATAATAACAAGTAAAAAATAACTCTCAAAATCAGTAAATAAATTCTAACATAAATTAACAAAAATTTTTTTTTTATTTTTAAAGCAATCTATCATCTGTCATTGATATCTAGCCTTATGAATGTGGTAAAAGTAAGTTAAAAAGGACACTATAATAATAATTAATGAAGTGAAGATCAGCTCCGTAGCCAGTTGATTTGGGTGATTCTCTAGCCGATTATGGTATATTGTGCTAGCCTTTGCTATACCTTCCTTTACGAAACTGATGTTAGCTTGCTTATGGATGTCATCGTTTGTGAAGAACCATGGAGCATTGGTAATTTTCCTCAGCATTTTCGACTGGAATCTCTGTATTATATCGATACTGGTGTTACAGGCAGATCCCCAGAGCTGAATGCCGTAGGTCCATATCGGTTTTAGAATTGCTTTTTAGATAAGCACTTTGCTTTTTGTTGATATACAACAGTGTCTTCCTATTGGCCACTCCAGCTTCCTAGCCCTCAGATTCAGACATTTTCTTTTGGTTCCTATGTGTGTTTTCCAAGTAAGGCGTCGATCTAGGTGCATGCCAAGGTACTTGGCCCCATTTGCCTGAGGCAGAGTGGATCCGTTTAATAGGACTGGAGGACAGGTCTCTAAACGTCACATGCACAGACTTAGCCTCGTTGGCTATAATTCTCCACTTTTTTAGCCAGTTTTCGATGTCAATAAGGCTAGCTTGGAGCATTTGTGAAGCAGTTGTTGGGTCAGTGTGCGATGCCAGGATTGCAGTGTCATCAGCAAACGTGGCCACAGTGACTTGTTGAGGTGTAGGCAAGTCCGCCGTGAAAAGGAGATATAGCAAGGGGCCCGAAACGCTTCCCTGGGGGACTCCAGAACTGATCGGTCGTAGAGTGGTCATTTCGTCATTGTGTTTGACCAGAAAGAACCTCCCCGTTAAGTATGATTTAAAGATGTATAGCAGCCCTTCAAGGTTCGCATTCACAGGGAGCGGCAGTGGACCACCATCACCGCGGAGCTGGACTACCGAAATGGGGGGATGTTCTGGAAACAGTTTAACCGCCTTACTAATCGACGCCCTCCTCAAGAATATCCACTCGAAGGAGATCCAGTGCCAATACTTGACAGCGAGAAGGCGGAGATGTTTTCGGAGGTTCTGCAATCCACAAGCCGTCTTGAGAATCCTCTCTTTGATGATCGTTTCTTTCTAAAAATTAATACCGAAATAAAATCTCTCAACCTTGTGAATGAATTCCATCCTATTCCTGATCCCATTTCCTTGGAAGAAGTACAGGAGAACTTAGCTGACCATAAGAAGAACTCTACTCCGGGTAACGACTGCATTTCATGGATGGTGGTGAAGAGGCTTCCTGAACCAGCTCTCGAGTGGGTAGCGGAGATCTTCAACGCATGTCTATCCCTTGGTCATGTTCCTAGGCAATGGAAACATGGAATCGTCAGGATGATAGCCAAACCGGGAAAGGATCCGAAGAACCCCTCCTCCTACCGTCCCATCTCCCTCCTTCCAGTAATGGGTAAATTGCTGGAAAAATCAATAAAGAAAAGAGTCCTCCTCCACTGCTCCTCAAACAACATAATTCCCAATCACCAATATGGCTTCACCAAGAACACATCTACACAACACGCAATTCTCAATTTTATAACACACGTCACAAATGCCAGTAACTCAAAACAATTCTCCCCTACACTTTTCCTTGAAATACATAGAGCGTTTGATACGGTCTGGCATTGCGGACTGATCAAAAAACTAACATTACTTAATTTCCCTCCTCACATAATTAAAATAATCCACAACTACCTAAAAGACAGAACTGCAGCAGTCAAAATTGGGAACTCTCTCTCTAACACTTTCGAAATAGGAGCAGGGGTTCTTCAAGGAGCCATTTTATCTCCTATTCTATTTAACATCTACTGCCACGATATTCCCACAAACCCTAAAAAGTACTGTCACGTTCAGCAATACGCTGATGACACCGTCATCTGGGCGTCTCACGCCATCCCCGAGACAGCAATCTCCGCCCTCCAAGACGCAAGCACTCAGCTTGGAGACTGGATGAGGAAGTGGAGGATCAAACCCAGCCCACTTAAATCTCAACTAATAGGTTTTCGTCATCACGCAGTTAGAAAATTCAGTTCAATTCGTCTAAACATCAAATTATGGAACTTAATAGTTCCACAAACTGAAATAACCTACCTGGGAATAAAGGTCTCCTACACCATGAACCCTCTTCCTACAATATCTAAAGCAGTAAAAACAGCAAGGCAACGCATAAATTTAATCTCCAGGTTACAAACATCCCTTGGCGGATGTTCCTCCGCCACTCTCCTACACACATACAAAGCCTTCATAAGGCCGGTCCTCGCATACACTTCAACCATCCTTACAATAACATCAAAATCAGTCAGTCACAAAATCTTTACATGCGAGAGACGGGCTTTACGGAAAATTCTCAAACTTCACTATAGATACTCCAGCTCAGAACTTTACAACTTAATATCCTTCCCTTCAATAACAAATCACATTAACACACTACAAGGGCGACAGACAACTAGAATCTTCACACGCAACCATCACACCTAATCCCTCTTCGTTTCTCCACCAACAGCTTCACTTTGTAAAAGACCTAAAAATAAAATCCCTTTCCCTCCTGCTGCTCTCGCAAGCAGCGTCCCTTTAGATGACCCAGACATACTGTCCTTTCTGGACACCATAAACCCGAAATTCCTCAGAAATAATGCTTAACTACTTTTATTAACACTCTGTACAATTAATTAAGAATTTTTTTTATATAATTTATATCTATTAACCGCTAAAATGTAATGGCTCAAAGAGCTTAAGCTCGCAAAAAGCCACAAAAACTAAGCATTGTAATGTGTAATACCTGACATTTCAATTGTTAGCAAGAGAGCAACAAGGTACCAGAAGTAATATTGTATATCAACTATAACAAAAATACTATGGATTCGCAAAAATTCGATAGCTGCCTGAGTAAAATTCAACATAAGTTATCTTTGCTCAAGCTAGACGATAGCAACGATACAAATTACAAGACTACAGGAAGCAATGAATCACAAAAGCAAATTCTGGAGGAAACAGCTAAAAAGCGGAAAACAGAAAATGTCACACTGAGGAGGAAATGTAACCAAAAGAAGGACATAAATATGAAGGAGAATACTGAGTGCAAGGAAGTAAATTTGCAGGTTGCATACTAACAATCGCAAAGTCAATCAAAGAACCAGGTCATAAATGTACAAGATATTCAATTTGACGTAGAAGAAATTAAACGGTGGCTCTGGTAAGCCGGCTCTGCTGCAGTTGACATCTTTTCCGAGCCTACTCGTGAGATTCAAATGAATAACATAAAGAAAAAACCAAATGAGGTTCCCACTTCCAAAAAAAACGGGAAAAACTAATAATTTGGAGACGGTGGTATTACAACCCCGGTTCCTTGTCATTAAAAAAGTTGATGGTACTAATTTCGAAAAGATTAATCCGGTTCTAATTGAAAAGACAATCTATGGAATAATAGGAGAAGTAAAATCAATAAAGAAATTAAGGGAAGGACTATTAGTCATATATTTATTATCTTATTAATATTATTAATTTATTACATTTTAACTAATTTTAACTCATTTCATATTATATTTTTAAACTTTTATCTGTTTAAAAAAAAAACAAAAAAAATTATTGGCCAAACATCGATACATAAGAAGAAGAGAAAAAAAAGTACAATTTATACATAAATAAATTTTAACATACAATAAAAATATATATACTAATAGGCTGGCCAAAGGGCTAACGACCGAGGTGTTTCCGCCCTCTGTTTTTAATTTTATCTAATATATTAAAATATATTGTGTTTCATGGAAGCAATAATTCAATGGAATTGTAATGGATGTAGTAGTCATACATGTGAGTTAAATATTATTTTGGAAAGAGAAACTCCCTTCTGTGTGTGTCTACAGGAGACACACTTCAGGCCGGAGCAATCATACTCGTTGGAAGGTTACACATTACTACGTAATGATGTAATTCCGAGACTGAGAGCTAGGGGAGGTGTTGCCATATTACTGGAGGAAAACGTTCCTCACAGTGAGGTCCCCTTGACAACAAATATGCAGGCCATTGCAGTTAGAGTTGGATATCCACTGCAAGTCACGATCTTAGAAGATCGGTGTCTTGGTGGAATGAACATGTTAGAGAGGCATCCTACAAATGAAAACCTCGCTCATTCCAAAATATTAAGAGCATCCGCACGTAGAGCAATCCTGCTTAGTACAAAAAATTCGTGGGAGAATTAGGTGTCCACAATGACCTCCGAGACTTTGCTGTCTGAGGTGTGGCAGAAGGTGGGAGCTATCTCGGGGAAGTCACGATCAGCTGCGACTCCTATAGTTACCCGCAACGGTCACATGTACTCTGATCCGGGGGAAGTGGCTGAAGTACTTGCAGAGCAGTTCTCGTCCAGCAACAGTGATTCCAATTACGATCTGGATTTCCTGTCCAGAAAACCAATGCTTGAGGTTGCCTTCGACTTCGCCGACGTTGAGAGCCAACAATTCAATTGGCCTTTCTCTGCGGTGGAGTTATATGCTGTTGTTGGCTCATCCAGGAGCAACGCACCGGGTATGGACGATGTGCCAGCTGATCTGATCGGGAGACTGCCTCCGCGTGGAATGGCAAGACTCCTGGAAATATACAACCTCATTTGGATGAAAGGAATTTACCCTGAGACGTGGAGAGAGGCTATAGTTGTACCTGTGTTAAAGTCACTCTAGTGAAAGGATTCGAGTCTCCATCCAGTTACCGTCCAATCTTCCTTAACAAGCTGCCTTAGCAAAATATTGGAGAAGATGGTTAGCGATCGACTTATATGGCTCATGGAGACCCGTGGATTAATTGCAGGAGCACCAGGCAGTTTAGGGCAGGTGACTCGACGGTCCACCACCTGGTTCGTCTCGAGAGTGCAGCTCAGGAAGCATATGGTCGCTATTTTCTTCGATATAGAAAAGGCTTTCGATATGACATGGAGCTACCTAATCATAAGAAAGTTGCACGAGTCATAGAATCATTTCTATCTCGGCGATTCTTCAGGGTTCGCGTTGGATCGTCTTTCTCTGAGCTGCATACACTGCAAAATGGTATTCCGCAGGGTTCGACGTTGAGCGTTGCGTTATTCGCAATAGCCGTGAACCATCGATTAATTGCTGCCTGTATGTCGACGATCTCGCAATCTACACAGCAGGAGATACCATCCCTTCTATAACAAGAAGGTTGCAAGAAGCCATTGCCATCGTCGAGGAGGAGGCTGGAGAGAGAGGTTTTCGATTCTCTGAGGCAAAGACGTCTTGTATGCACTTTTGCCGTCTCAGAAGGCCTCATAGGGACCCCGTACTGTTTCTCAGGGGATCGCCTATAAAATGCGTAGAGCACATAAAATTCCTCGGTATGACACTTGACAAGACCATGAACTTCCGATTACACATTTCCCAGCTAGTAACAAGATGTAAGCAGTCGCTCAATGTACTAAAATGCATGGCACACATACAGTGGGGTGCGAACTCTGACGTGCTTCTGTCGCTGTACCGGTCCCTGGTTCTATCCAGGATAGACTATGGATGTGTCGTTTATTCCTCTGCGCGTAGATCTGCCCTGAAATTGCTGGACACCGTACACACTCGGGGAATAAGGTTTGCAAGGGGGTTTGTCGTACCTCGTCTTCTGTGAGTCTGTGTTGCCTCTTGGGCTTACCGCCTTTGGTGTATAGACGTAACCGCTTCCTCCTGCGCTACGAAGTGGCGATGCTGTCTAACCCAAAGCATGTCAACAGCATACTCTTCAATGATATTGACAAATTCGACAAGTACGTACGTAGACCAACAACACGAGGCCCGTCGTCGTTCGTGCCCGCAAACTGCGTGGGCGATTGAATTTTCATCTGCCCAGAGTGCATCCTGTCGGATTTTCCGAATGTCCTCTGTTGTCCTTTTTTCTGATGTGTGCCTGGACTTGCATCAGTTCTCCATAGGGACCGCATCTCCCGATACTTATTTATCGGTCTTGGATGAGATTATTGGCATCGCTGCTGAGTCCTTGCTGGTGTTCACATACGGATCGGTCGGTGGTGAGGGTGCTAGGTCGGTTGTGGTTTTCGGGGCGAGGTCTACTCCTGGTCGTTACCGTCCGGCATTAGTGTCTTCTCTGCGGAATTGGACGCAATCATGAGAGCGG